>NC_090386.1:82432970-82655470 GCF_036365525.1 Heterodontus francisci
TGAGAGAGCGGGGGACAGAGAGAGAGAGAGAGAGAGCGAGAGAGCGGGGGACAGAGAGAGAGAGAGAGAGCAGGGGACAAAGAGAGAGAGAGAGCGGGGGACAAAGAGAGAGAGAGAGCGGGGGACAAGAGAGAGAGAGAGCGGGGGACAAAGAGAGAGAGAGAGCGGGGGACAAGAGAGAGAGAGAGCGGGGGACAAAGAGAGAGAGAGAGCGGGGGACAAGAGAGAGAGAGAGCGGGGACAGAGAGAGAGAGAGAGAGAGAGAGAGCGGGGGACAGAGAGAGAGAGAGAGAGAGAGCGGGGACAGAGAGAGAGAGAGAGAGAGAGAGAGCGGGGGACAGAGAGAGAGAGAGAGCGGGGGACAGAGAGAGAGAGAGAGCGGGGACAGAGAGAGAGAAGAGCGGGACAGAGAGAGAGAGAGGGGGACAGAGAGAGAGAGAGGGGGACAGAGAGAGAGAGAGAGAGAGAGCGGGGACAGAGAGAGTGAGAGAGCGGGGGACAGAGAGAGAGAGAGAGAGCGGAGGACAGAGAGAGAGAGCGGGGGACAGAGAGAGAGAGCAGGGGACAGAGAGAGAGAGATAGAGAGAGAGCGGGGGGCAGAGAGAGAGAGAGAGAGAGAGCGGGAGAGAGCGGGGGACAGAGAGAGATAGAGCGCGGGGATAGGAGAGAGAGAGAGAGAGAGAGCGGGGGACAGAGAGAGAGAGAAAGAGCGGGGGGCAGAAAGGGAGAGAGAGAGAGCGGGGGGCAGAGAGGGAGAGACACAGAGAGAGAGACAGAGAGAGACAGAGAGAGACAGAGAGAGAGTGATCAGGATCATTTCTGACAGATGGACATCTATCCTGAATACTCCACTTCACTACAGGAAGTGTCCCGGCAAACACTGCCTGCTTGTGCAAGCAGAAAAATGCCATGTATCTCACTAAATCAGTGTCCCATATAGTGACGAGAAGTAAGTAAGTCAATAATTAATCTTCTCATTTAAAGCTTCTTCACAAAAATGTACATTTGTTGTTCTTTTGTTTAATAGCAAGATAAGTTTTTAATGCCTTTTTCTTTCCGAAATTGTCTCACCGGCCCCCTTACATAAGACAAAAATTGTAATGTGGCCCCCATGCGAAAAGGTTGAACAACCCTGCTGTAAAAGAAAGCCATCTTTTATGGATACTCGAGAGTCTAATTGTGCATACCATACACAAGTGGAGCTATATTAGCCAGCTACATTAGAAGCAACACACATTCATAACAGAACAGTTTAGTCAACAAAAACAATGAATAGTGCAGCAACTGGGATCTCCAATGAAAAGGCTCCCATCAAGAATATTAATCAGGAGCTCACCAATCGTGCAAAAAAACACGCAAAAACAATTTTGTCTATCGCTGACTCTCTTTGAACAGTTGATACTGGAACTGTTAGACTTTCCGGTTGATATTGATCTTGTTTATGCAGCGCTCTTATTTATAAGCTTACTTTCTTAAAGAGGGGAATGGGAGGATATTGAGAAGGTTATGGTTAAAAACTTATACCAAAGTACAAGAGGTTCCCCACTTCCGCTGACCCAGAGATTTAAGCATGAGTGGCCAAGCATTTCTTTTCAATCCAAATCCTTTCGAGTTTGTTACTGACTGAATTTATCTCCAGTATTTCAATGTGTAAATAAAACATAATATTTACTGCAGCCAAAATATTTTAATCTTCTATATATTTTTGGAATTATTCAACTGCCAGTGATAATTAACTACAAAGGGTATGGCATCCGTTGCTCTCAGGAACACTGCACATTTCAAACTCTTCTTACAACATAATATCTTAGCATGTAAAAAATAAACTGGGACACTGCCCCTCTGCACTCTAGATCATTCTGGGATCAATTAATATGAACGTTTTCTCATCCAATGTACACAAACCCTCATTCTGAATTGTATCCTTTACTCTGACTGCAGGTTGTGACAAGAGTCACAATAAGAAACAACGCGAATGTGAATTGATTCACAAAAAAAAGATGCAAGCAGCTATAGGTCAGAAAGAATAGACTGGGAAAGATCTTTATATGTATGAGTTCAATTACATTCCAAGTATGAGGGTTACTAAGTTCAATTTAAATTGCTAACTTTCTTCCTCACCTACACAACACTGACTGCAGCAGTTCAGGAAAATGGCTCACCACCACTGCTCAAGGGCAGTAAGGGATGGGCAATAAATGTTAGCCTTGCCAGTGACATTCACATTCCATGAACGAATAAAAAAAAGTTTCAGGATTTTGATCCAGCGGCAATGGTCAGGATTGTGTGTAAGCTTGGAGGCGATGGTGATCCAGTGTACCGGCCGCCCTTGTCCTTCTGGGTGGTGAAGGTTGTGATTTTGGGAGATGCTACAAAGAAGCCTTGGGAAGTTACCGCAGTTTATGCCGATGATGGAAGGACTGTATGGTGTGCCAATCAAGCAGACTGCTTTGTCCTGGATAGTGTTGAGATCCTAAATAAAAGTGTTGTCAGAGTTGCCCCCATCAAGGAAAGTAAAGAATATTCCATTACACTCTTGACTTGTGCCTTGGTGGAGATGCTACAAGGAGTTTGGAGATCAGCCATCCGCCACAGAATTCCTAGCTTGCTTTAGCAGCCATAACATTTCTATGGCTGGTCCAGTTCACTTTCAGATCAATGGGAACCCAGGATGTTGATGGTGGGGGAACTAGTCGATGATAATGCCATTGAAAGTCATAGGGAGGTGTTTATGCTCTCTTTGGTTGGAGATGGCCACCGCCAGACAAATGTGTGTGTGGCATGAATGTTATTTGCCATTTATCATAAGACCACAAGAAATAGGAGAAAAGAGAAAATTCCTCCATGGCCCCTCAAGCCTGCTCCGCCATTCAATACAACCATGGCTAATCTTCGGTTTCAACTCCACTTTCCTGCCTGCTCTCCATATCCCTTGATTTCCTGAGAGATCAAAAATCTATCTATCCATCCCAGCCTTGAATATACTCAATGATGGAGTGTCCACAACCCTCTGGGGTAGAGAATTCCAAAGATTCAAATGCTCGAGTGAAGAGGGAAGGTCGGCCTAAGCCATGTTGTCCAGGCCTTGCTACATGCAGGGATTGACTACTTCATTATCTGAGGAGTTGTGAATGAAGCTGAACACTGTCCATTCGTCAGCCAACGGCCACACATCTGACCTTATGATGGAAAGGAGGTCATTCATAAAACAGCTGAATTAGTTGGGCCTGAGGCACTCCTGCAGTGACATTCTGGGAGTGAGACGATTATACTGCAACGACAACAGTTGTTTCTTGATGTCAATTGTGGAGTGAATTGAATTGGCTGAAGACTGGCACGGGTGATGCTGGAGACATCAGGAGCAGGCTGATAAAGAATCATCCACTCGGCTTGTCTGGCTGAAGATGATTTCAAATACATCAGGTTTCATCCTTTGCATTCAAGATGAGGATGTTCATGGAACCCCCACCTGCCACTAGGTGCTTAATTGTCCACCATCATTCACATCTGGCCTCCTTTCTTCCATAAACCCAAGTTCATCACCTAAGTTCATCCAAACTCTGCTGCCTGGTATCCTAATTCCCACCAAATGCTATTCACCCATCCCCCCTGTGCTCACTACCCTACAGTAGTGACTCCCAGTTAAGCAGCACCTCGATTTAAAAATTCTCATCCTGGTTTTCAAATTCCTCCAATGGTCTCATCCCTACAACCGTCCAAGATATCTGCACTTCTCCAATTCTGGTCCTTGCACATTCCCAACATTAATCGCTTCACCATTAGCAGCTATCCCTTTAGCTACCTTGGTCTTCTAAGCTCTGAAATTCCCTCTCCAAGCCACTCCACCTCTCTATCCTCCTTTTAAGATGCAACTTATAATCTGTCTCTTTGATCAAGCATTTGATCAAATCAAATTTTGTTTGATAACACTCATACGAAACATCTTGGGACATTTGATTAGGTTAAAGGCATTATAAATGTAAGTTGTTGTTATTGGACGTGGCAGAACTGCAGAGCTTTGGCCACGCTCAGCTCTTGTCTATAGCATGCTGCGTGCTAAACAGTAGAAGCATGTAATCCTGTGTTATAGGTTCACTAGATTGGTACCTCATTTTCAGGTTTGCCTGGAGTTGAACCCCGCATGCTCCAGATTAAGGTCAAGGTCAGCAACTTGATGGTGATGAAGGATTGAGAGTTATGTTGGGCAACGAGCTTATAGATTGTAGTGATATACAATTTTGCAGCTGCTGCTGACCCCCAGCACCTTATGAATGCCCAGTTCAGATGTTGGATCCGTTGTTAATCTAGCCCATTTAGCATGGTGGTAATGCCACACAACACAACACAACAGAGTGTGTCCTCGATGTCTTAAACTTAAATAAAGGCAATTTCCAAGGGTATTAAGACAGAGTTAGCTAAATTAAACTGGGAAAATAGATTAAAAGGTAGGACAGTAGAGAAGCAGTGCAGACATTTAAGGAGATATTTCATAACTCTCAGCAAAGATATGTTCCAGTGAGAAAGAAAGACTCTACGAGAAGGATGCACCATTTGTGGCTAACTAAGGAAGTTAAGGATAGAATCAAATTGAAAGAAAAAGTGTACAATACTGCAAAGATTAGTGGTAGGTCAGAAGATTGGACAGATTTTAGAAACCAGCTAAGAATGACAAAAAAAAAGAGGGAGAAATTGGAGTACGACAGAAAGCTAGTTAGAAATGTAGAAACTCTTACTATCTGTTTTTATAAGTATTTAAAAAGGAAAAGAGGAAATAACATGAGCATTGATCCCTTAGAGGAAGAGACTGGGAAATTAATAATGAGAAACAAGAAAATGCAGAAACGTTGTACAGTATTTTATTTGTTTTTACTGTAGAAGACACAAAAAAAAATGCAAAAATACTTGAAAAACAAGGAGGTAAAAGGGATGAAGGAACTTAAAACAATCACAATCACTAGGGAAAAGATAATGAGAAAACTATTAGAATTAAAGGCTGACAAGTCCCCTGGGCCTGATGGCTTGCATCCTAGGGTCTTAAAAGAAGTGGCTGCAGAATAGTAGATGCATTGGTTGTGAACTTCCAAAATTCCCTAGTTTCTGGAAAGGTCTCAGTGGATTGGAAAAATCACAAATGTGACACCTTTATTCAAGAAAGGAGACAGAAAGCAGGAAACTATAGGCGAGTTGGTCTAACATTTGTCATAGGGAAAATGCTGGAATCCATTATTAAAGAGGTAACAGCAGGACAATTAGAAAATCATAAAACAATCAGGTTTTGTGAAAGGGAAATAGTATTTGACTAATTCTTTTTGAAGAGTTCTTTGGGGAACTAACAGGCAAGGTAAATAAAGGGGAACCTGTAGATGTGGTGTACTTTGATTTCCAGAAGGCATTCAATAAGGTGCCAGTCAAAAAGTTACTACACAAAATAAGAGCTCATGGTGTAGGGGGTAACATATTAGCATGGATAGAGGATTGATTAACTAACAGGAAGCAGAGAGTAGGGGGTAACTGGGTCATTAGTGGGTTGGCAAGCCACAGGGATCAGTGCTGGGGCCTCAACTATTTATTATCTATATAAATGATTTGGATGAAGGGACCATATATATGGTTGCTAATTTGCTAATGACACAAAGCTGTCAAGAGGGCAAGAGAGTCTACAAAAGGATTTATTACGTCTTTAACGTTGTAAAATGTCCCAAGGTGCTTCGTATGAGTGTTATCAAACAAAGATTACATGAGTGGGCAAAAATTTGGCAGATGGTGTATAATGAGAAAATGTAAACTTGTCCACTTTGGCATGAAGAATAGAAAAGCAGCATATTATCTGAATAGAGAGACACTGCAGAACTCTACAGTACAGAGGGATCTGGGTGTCCTGGTAGATGAATCACAAAAAGTTAGGATGCAGGTACAGCAAGTGATTCGAAAGGCAAACAGTATGTTAGCATCTAGTGCAACGGGAAATGGAGTACAAAAGTAGGGAAATGTTGCTAACGCTACATAGGGCATTGTTGAGACCGCATCTGGAGTACTGTGTACAGTTTTGGTCTCCTTACTTAAGAAAGGATATAATTCCATTAGAAGCAGTTCAGAGAAGTTTCACTCGACTGATTCCTGGGATCAAGGGGTTATCTTATGAGGAAAGGTTGAGCAGTCTGGGCCTATACTCACTGGAGTTTAGGAGAATTAGAGTGATCTTATTGAAACATATACGATCCTGAGGGGACTTGACAGGGTGGACGCTGAGAGGATGTTTCCCCTCGCGTGGAAGTTGAGAACTAGGGGACATAGTTTAAAAATTAGGGGTCTGCCATTTAAGACTGAGATAAGGAGAAATTTTTTCCCTGAGGGTTGTTAGTCTATGGAATTCTCTTCTCCAAACACCAGTGAAGGTTCTGTTATTGAATATATTCAGGCTGAGTTAGTTAGATTTTTGATCGTCAAGGGAGTCAAGGGTTAGGGGGGCAGGTAGGAAAGTGGAGTTGAGGCCACAATCAGATCAGCCATGATCTTATCAAATGGCAGAACAGGGGCTGAATGGCTTACTCCTGCTCCTAATTCTTGTTTTCTTGTGTGTTTTTGTGAAGATAATGGGGGAGAAATTTATTTTATCTATTTAGATATACAGCACTGAAACAGGCCCTTCGGCCCACCGAGTCTGTGCCGACCAACAACCACCAATTTATACTAATCCTACATTAATCCCATATTCCCTACCACATCCCCACCATTCTCCTACCACCTACCTACACTAGGGGCAATTTACAATGGCCAATTTACCTATCAACCTGCAAGTCTTTGGCTGTGGGAGGAAACCGGAGCACCTGGCGGAAACCCACGCGGTCACAGGGAGAACTTGCAAACTCCGCACAGGCATTACCTAGAACTGAACCCGGGTCGCTGGAGCGGTGAGGCTGTGGTGCAAACCACTTGCGCCACTGCATACGTGAATTCATTCACAAAGCAGCGCTACACAGACAGTCGATTCCCTGGGGGCTGGCAGTGCCCTGGGCTGCTACCTATGCAGCCAGCTCGGCATTCTCCATTCATACTACTGGTGGAAGCTGCAATGGCCATGCAGGTAACAGCCCGTGGCACTGCCTGGCCCAGGGAACCAATGCAAGTCTACGTAGCACTGCTATGAACTAATTTCACCTCCAATGCCTTTTATAAACTTCATATCACTTTCTTTCTTTTCTAGAGAAAACTGTACATCAAAACAGTGATTTTTACTTCAAATGCAAAGCAAAAGGCTGCAAATAAAATTTTTGTAATTACATTACTAGGACCACTCGAGATATATAAATGACTTGGATATTAGAATACAGAGTAAAATTTCAAAATATGCCAATGATGCCAAACTTGGCGGCGTGGCAAACAGTGAGGACGATACAAATCGACTGCAACAGAATACAGATAGGCTAACAGAATGGGCAGACAAATGGCAGATGGAATTTAATTCAAAGAAATGTAAGGTGATGCATTTTAGCAAAAGTGATGGGAGAGGCAATAGAGATAAAATTTACAGTTTTAAAGAGTATACCGGGACAGAGGAACCTGGGGGTTCATGTGCTTATGGCAGGACATATTGAGAGAGTAGTTATCAAAGCATATAGGATCTTGGGCTTCATAAATAGACGCATTGAGTACATAGGTAGGGAAGTTTGAAGCTCTGGTTAAGCCATACTAGAGTATTGCATCCAGTTCTGGTCACCACAATTTAGGAAGGTGTTGAGGGTCTTTGAGAGAGTGCACAGGAGTTTGACCAGAATGGTTCCAGGGATAAGGTATTTTAGCTACAAAATGCTAGTTTGGTGAAACTGGGGTTGTTCTCCTTGGAGCAAAAGGAGTTTGAGGGGAGATTTGATAGAGGTGTACAAGATTATGACAGGTTTGGAAAGGGTAGTCAAAGAAAAGCTGTTCCCATTTGATGATGGTACATGGACTAAAGAGCACTGATTTAATGTTTTGGGCAAGAGACGCAGGGGAAATGGGAGGAAGAACTTTTTTTACGTAGCGAGTGGTAATGACCTGGAACTTGCTGTCTACGAGGGTGGTGGAAGCGGAGACGGTGAATGATTTCAAAAGGAAATTGGATGGGCATTCAAGGGAAATAACCTTGCAGAGCTAAAGGGATACAGCCTGGGAATGAGACTGATTGGATTGCGCGAGAGAGAGCTGGCATGGACTTAATGGGCCGAATGACCTCCTTCTGTGCCATTAAGACTCAATATATCAAAGCATCTTGCAGGAGCTGTATCAAAATCAATTACTTGGAAAATACAAAAGCCACTCTGCAAAAGCAACACCTCAAGCAGCAATGAGCTGGATGGCCAATCTATCTTTATCGGCAGTATTAGTGTTTTATTTTAAATTTGTTTCATGGGAGATGGACATTGCTGGCAAGGCCAGGATTTGTTGCCCATCCCCGTTTCATGAGATGTGGGCGTCGCTGGCAAGGCCAGCATTTGTTGCTCATCCCTAATTGCCCTCAAGAAGGTGGTGTCGAGCTGCCATATTGATGCACGGTGGTCCGTGTGGTGTGTAGGTACCCCCACAAGGAGTTCCAGGACTTTGATCCAGTGTCAGCAAAGGAACAGCAACATATTTCGAAGCCAGGATGGTATGTGTCTTGGAGGAGAACTTGCAGGTGGTGGTGTTCCCAGACATCTGCTGCTCTTATTCTTCGAGGTAGAAGAGGTCGCGGGTTCGGAAGTTGCTGTAGACGGAGGCGTGGTGACTTGCTGCAGTGCATCTTGTATATACTAACATCACCCACATTCCAAAACAAACATTTTTTAAAATACACACACAAGCAGACACAATTTTTCACAAGAACAATTTTGATGGAGTAAATAAGGAGAAACTGTTTCCAGCAGCAGGAGGGTTGGTAACCACAAGACACAGGTTTATTGGCCAAAGAACCAGAGGCAACATGAGGAATTATTTTTTTTTTAAAAACACAGCAACTTGTGATCTGGGATGCACTGTTCGAAAAAGAGTGTTGGAAGCATATTCAATAGTAACTTTCATTAAATAAATACTTGATGGAGGATAATTACAAGGGAATGGAGAAAGACCAGGTGAGTGGGTGTCATGCTCATGCGAGGAGCAATTATAAACTGTAAAATTAACTGAGGAACTGAACTCGAAAATGGACATTTTTGCTGCAAAACAAAATGGAACAAGAGGTCAGGTGAACTCTTCTGTACTGCAAATACACATTAACTGCTAGAACCAAATGTCACGTCTGGTCAAGTATTGAAGAAAGCATTAGAAATACTAATGGCCCATTCATTGTTAATGGATATCTTTTCCAACCAGCTGGACTAACAATGACTCTGCAGACATAGAATCTCCAGACTCAAACTTGGGATAATAGGTGTGAAAAAGCACCACTATATCAAGATGGCATAGAGATGAGAGACATCCAAATCCATTGTTTAACAATGGCCACACTATTGACCACACAATGGTCAAACCATTTATGAAAACACAATGAAAGAGAAACCTAGATCACCTAACAGAAACCAAGTCTCTTATATGGAGGTTTTAATATGACACATTGTGGAGCCAGAAAGCCAGAAGGCTGAGAGAGATTTATTCCAGCAAAGACGATCCTGCCAGAATACCATTTTAAAACTACCTCAAGGCAGAGACAGAAGGTGACCTTGAAAATTCCCTACCTGAGAGATTGTAACATGATTTTGCGCCATTGGACTGTGACTGAGATTTAACCAAAGAAATCTGCAGCAAAGCATCCGTCCACCTGAAACCTTCCAAGTTTAACTTCAGTGCACCAGGAAAAGAAAAACCAGGCCTGCAATGTTTAAATTTTCCTCCCAGGAAAACAAACAAGGTTTCACAAAGAACTCGTTTTAGAAATAACAAACCTAAATGCCAGCTATCTTTTAATCTCTATCTTCTTCTGTCTGTTTGTTTGCGAGAGGGTGAAGTTGTAAATTTTCAGGTTTTGATTAATAAACATTTATCTTCCTTTAAACCTGTCATTTGTCTGTTTATTGACCACTAAAACACTCAAGGGTTAAAACATAATTCTAGGAAAAACACACTGTCTTTGGTCAGTTGAGAGGTGAAAAGGGAAACCACCCCCATCATTCCCACCTGTCCGTAACAGAGACTAATCAGATAGCTCTACCAAAGAGCCGGCACAGACACGATAGGGTAAATGGCCTCCTTCTGTGCTGTCTCATTCTGTGATAATGGTCATTTTATTGCCAAGTGGTGAATAAGACAAGATGCATCTACAACCAAGGCATGAGGTTCTTACTATACATAGAAAAATGAGAACCAAAAGAAACAACCAATCTTAAGGTGAAAAGAACCACAAGTTCAATTGGTTCTTGCATCAGTATCTTCAAAGAACAAAATTCAGATACCAAGCAGGATTTGAGTGGCAAGCAGGAATCTGGGCAAGTGAATGTTCACCTAATTCTCACCACGGGAAATCAGCAACAACTACTGATGCAATGTAATAGGTTCTGATATTGCATTGTCGGTTGATGAAAAGAGTGCAGGTGAGATCATATTAAGGGTTACTGCCATATTCTTGGCAACAATGGATAAACTGCTTGCACTTAATATTGTAAGCCTATAAAAAAAAAAAGGTGCAGGCCTTGTAATGATACTTATTCATTCACAGGATGTTGGTGTTGCTGGCAAGGTCAGCGTTAATTGCCAATCCTTAATTGCCTTCGAGAAGACTGCTGCAGTCGGTATGGTAAAGATACTCTCAGTGCTGTTGTTAGGTAGGGAGAGCTAGGATTTTGGCCTAGCAAAGATGAAAGAACAGCAATATATTTCTCAGTAAGGGGCTTAGAGGAGAACTCGCAGGTGGTGGTGTTTCCATGGGCCTGCTTCCCTTGTTCTTCTAGTTGGTAAAGGTTGCGTGTTTGTGAGTTGCTGCAGTGTACCTTGTAGATGTTACACGCTGCAGCGATGGTACAGTACTGGTGGAGTGAATGTTTGAAGTGATGGATGGAGGTGCCATTCAGGCAGGCTGCTTTGTCTTGGATGGTGTTGAGCTTCTTGAGTGTTGCTGGAGCTATACTCATGCAGGCAAGTGGAGAGCATTCCAGTCCATGCCTGACTTGTGCCTTGCAGATGGTGAAAAGGCTTTGGAGAATCGGAAGGCAAGTCACTCATCACAGAATTCCCAGCCTCTGACCTGCTCTTGTAGTCACAGTTATTTGCATGTAGTGATAATAGAAGAGTTTCAACCACGACATGGACAAAAGGCTCACTTGTTCAGAATGGCCTTTTCAAAATCTAGGTTTTTATTTGCAGGCTCTGTGGATTGCTGTGCCATAAATAGCTCTCCATCTGTAGAGAATTCTTCCTGAAGAGCATCCAAATCAGTACAGCAATTCTCAAAATAAAAGGAAAATTCTAGCCATTAAAATGTCACTAAGATATCCATAGTTTCTTTTGATCGGGTCTTGTGGACAATCCTGGCTATGGAAAGTGAAGGAAAAGTACAGTTGAGCTTCCTTTTTCAGGAAATCAACTACAATTTGATTATACAGACTCCAATAAAGGTTTGTTTGGAAACATTACAGGTCTGTTCCCATGTAATGACGTTTGTCATCATATTTGATACAACAAAGAAATCATCAGTGCCACCTGGCATGTGATTGGGTCCACCCTCTTTCAATGCTTATTCTTTTATAGAGATAAGCAGAAGAAGTCAAAGTGTGCAGCTGCAATTTGCTGAGTGTCTTCAGCACTCAATACCACCTTGGGGATGTCAGCAGTTTTCAAATTCTATTAGACCATTAGTCTCAGAAGGATCCAACTGCCAGCCTAGTTGAAATCTATTAAAAGCATAGAGCAAGCAGCAAATCTAGAGCTCTTCCTGGACTTAATATCTCAGTACCAGATTTGGTGGTATGTTTAAATACCGACAGTTGTGTCAGACATATTAAATGAACAAGGATAAATGACAAAATATTTTCATCAAAATCGGTTGAAATTGTGTGTGGAAACGTTAAGTTGGAGTGACCATCACATTTTACAAAAGATAATTTTTTTGTGCAAGCTACTTGAAAACTTTGGTTAAAATTTAACAAAATTAGCTTCTTCAAATATTTTAGTGGATATTGATCAACACTGACCATGAAAGCTCCACGTTTGCTATCTAGTTTAAAAAGAAAGAGCTTGTGTTTATGTTGGATCTCAACCATAGCAACAATTTATCAGCCTTGGCTCTGTTGTAGCACTCTCACCGGAGTCAGAAGGTTGAGGATTCAAAGGCCCACTCCACTGGAACACATATTCTAGGCTAACAGTTCAGTGCAGTACTGAGGGAGTGCTCCATTGTCGGTAATGCCGTCTTTCAGATGGGATGTTAAATTGGGGCTCTGTCTGCCTGTTCAGTTGGAAGTAAAAGATTCCATGTCACTATTCAAAGAGCAGCACAGGAATTCTCCAAGAGCCCTGGCCAACATTTATCCCTCAAACAATGCCACTCATAATTAGATTATAGTCATTTATCTCATTGCTGTTTGTGGGACCTTACTGTGCATATACTGTGACACATTACAACTGTAACTATACTTCCCTCTCCATGCAGTATCCTCGTTGTCTTAGGGTTGCTAATTATGCTCAGCTGGTACAGGGATTGAACCCACACTAATGGCATTATTCTGCACCACTCTAGCCATCTAGTCAGTCAACTAAGCTAACCAGCAACTATACGTCAAAGTACTTAACTAGCTGTGAAGCGCTTTGGCAGGATATAAATTCAAGTTCTTTTATTTTAAAATTACCCCAGCGCTCCTGGGCTTCAAGGCAAAAAAAGTAAAGCTCACTCTTGGTGGCTGTAAACTGACCAGTTCTGTAAAGTGCCCATACATGGATAGCTGACCACAAGTGGCTCAGATAATTACACACCTCCTCAATTAAAACATCCTATTGAGATTCTTCAAGGCCTCAGAGATTGAATAAGTATTTCAGTAAGTTACAGGACAGTTAAGAAATTTAGCATGGAGAAAAAAAAATAATTAGTATTTTATATTATTGAGGGGCATTTAATGTTCACAGACATCACTAACAGAATTCCTAATGGAATCAAAGTTAAGAAGCTTATATAAAATTGTATTACATTTCTAATGAACATGGAGATGAAGTAAAAATGAAGGACTGTCCAGAATGAATATTCAGTAGCCCTGGAGTAATTAATTCTTAAAATGAAGATAAGTTTTAAAAATATATTTGTATAGATTTTGGTAGAATAGCAGGACTACACTTTGCAAAAGGTTAAGAGAGAAAACTGAACTCTGAAAAATAAGCACGTTATTGACGTTACACTAATCCATCGAGACATAAATAGTCCAAAAACGAAATGTGCCTCAAACAGCCATAGATTTTCAATGTGGTTCAGTTAATGTAAAATCGTAAATTAAAAGTGGTTACAGATAAGATTTAGATTCAATATTTGCAGGAGAAAATTATTGCATTATGCATCACATCCGGATCAAATTGATCAAACTACTCTGGTGATAAGTCACTGGTTTGTGTAAATGAAAGAAACAGCAGAGTTATACTTCAGTGATTTTTTTAAAAAAGGGAGAAAGAAATGGTTTTGAAATAAATAATGTTTGGTCTTCCATCTCCAGCTCCTTGATTTCAGGTTAATATTAACACTGGATATGACGTATGTTACTAACCATCAGAGGGGCAGATATATAATTTAGGTTGTAGTTACAAATCAGTTACAGGTTTCAGAAAGGTACCTGTGAAACATGATGCACAGCCAGCAGACTGGAGCTAAGTAGTTAACTATATATCCAGCCAGATCTCAGTAATCAGCCATAAAAGAGCTTTGTGCATATATTCTTAGTTACATGTGTACAGCCTTGCTCCCCAGCTGCTAATGTTTTGGTTAGAAGAGCATAAGCAAGAGTGTCCATTCTCTCATAACTAAGGACATCTCCATTAAAAAGTATTAAGATTCCAGACCACCCTCCAAATGAACCAGCTGAAAACTTTTAATATGCAACCTTTCATTAAGCTGCAGCCCATACAAAACTCTCACTGGTGCGAGAGTGTGTTGCATGACAGGGGCGTCATACCAGTTAACTTTGATGAGCTTGGACATCAGATCAGGATTGGACACCCAAGCTGTAATGCCACTTTTGTGCTAATGCACACCCAAAACCATGACAGTATCAGTGCAGTCTCAGTTTCAATTTAGAAAGAAACTAATTTATTAATGCACCACCTTCCAACATGTCACATGCATAGTGTTGTGTCTAAAGAACACAAACGGGTATGATAAACAGGTACAGTTTAGGAAATACTGAGAAAGCTACCGAGCACCTTTACAAGCAATAAGATTAATGATTTCAGAACTAATAGGTAAAACAATTACAAGGATTGGTAAACATGCCACTCTGACTCTCTCATGACACAGGTAGAGGACAAAAATTAACTAAATGTAAAATGTTACCAATTTAAAGCTGCATTACACCATTTTTAAAAACGGTAATCTTTACCAGTAATGAGGACCGGATCAAAGAAAATTTTGAGAGATTTAAGATTTGGAAGCCAATTAATAAAAGCACAACTGCCCAAATAGCTTGATATTTTGTAAGTTACCTGTCAGTCATGCAACAATGATGCATAATGAGGTTCACCTGCATGTCCAAGGTCTTACGTACATTAGTTTGACTTATTTTTTTTTTAAAGCCAAGCCAGTGACTGTTAGAAGTCTTTAAGAAAGATGGATTTCTCACATTTCTGATTTTTTAAAAGTATTTTTGTATTTATAATTCATTTCTATTGTATTCATTTTTGTTAAAACACTGCAATACTCAAGATGCTGGAAACAAAACGTGAAAGCAACTTGACTGGGAACTGATCTTTGCAGAGTTGGTCTTTTCTGACTTGTCAAAAGCTACAGGAGCATATACTTTTATTACTCACAAGATCATCTTTAAAACCTAAATGGCTCAGGGATGCAATTAAATTAAACTTCAATCTGTCAAGGCTAGACAAGCTAATAAATGTCACTTTTACTAATTAAATGCCATTGCAGCAAAACTGATTTTTTAAAATCAAAACACAAAAAGCATTTATTGACAGAAACATACATTAAAGAGCAGCTACTATTTTACTAAACTTTGCAAATTAAAAATGTAACAAAGTTTGAAAAGTTTAAATTTTAGTGCGTCACAACATATATCTAAATTAATAATGGGGCTAGAGCAAGTTAGCTGGCAATTTGGATTTTACAGTGCCATAAATTAAAGTACACTGTAAACTAGCAGTAGCCAATTTTTTTGATATTGCTTTAAAAATCTCACAGTGGAGTCACATGGTGATCCCTGAATCCCATACAGAGTGCAGGAAATGTCTGCAAAAACTCTAAAGTTAATTAGAGGGAGGAGAATGGGTACTTTTGGCCTGAATACAGAAATGTTACTTTCTGATGAAAGAAGGAACAGACTATGAACACCAACATATGGTGCTGCAATTTTCCACAATCATGGATTATCCTCATCCTTTTCTACTGAAAAGGTTTCCTGCTTCAGTGGATCTAGCTTTTGAAATCAGATTCTGCTCCTTTTTAATATTTCAGTAAGTGTCCTGCTCTTAAATTAGCACTTTTAGGCAGACACTGCTGTATTTATTGAATAACTAACAAACCCTCAAGTGTAGAACTGTAGCTATGTAACTCTTTTTACTGCTTTTTTTAAAATAACTATTAATGACAATAAGGAATGTTAACAAATCCATCAAACATGCAGCTAGATTACTCAAACTAATGCATTACATTTGATATAATCATTTAATTAGTTGTGTGGAACAAACTTCAAAAACATGCAATGGCTAGAAAATTGCTGCAAAGTCCTTTAAAGGGAAATTTGGCAAGTCCCTGCAAAAAGGGAATTTTTAAATTTTAGCAGGTAAGTTAGTTAATTGTGATTATGGAGATGTTCTTGGCTACTTTGGTCTCCCAGAGCTTTGCTTAATCGCTTTAGGGAGTCTCAAAGTATTTTTTGTTAAGCCTTTTCTAGGAGATGGTGCGGTTAGGGGGGTGGGGTTGAATAGTGTACTAGATTTCACATTAGGATTGATGGGTGTAGGTGGTCTTTTCTCATTATTTTTGCATCTATGTTCAGATTTTTGTTTGTGTTTCTTCAATTTTAAAAGATGACCATGAAATAATTGTGGGATAATGCAGCTTGATAAAAAAAATTACCAAGTATCAAAACATGTCTTGGACAGACTCAGATGTTACTATACCTGCTCTTTACTCGAATTAGCTAACCCAGGTTTCTTCTTCTTTTTAATGGGACTCAACGATTCATCTTGAGGGGAGTGTCCATTTGAAGATGGCTGAGGGCTAAGCTGCTTTCTTTTCAGCCCTGCACGTTCTGCAGAACCAGGGTCTGAAAAATAAACTCAAATCATTACAAAGCAAGAAAACGTCATCCATTAGGGCAAAGAAATCTGTGCCCACAAAATTAATGAGGCGGGGCATTGTTACTAAGGAAAAGCGGCATCAAAAACCTGGTGAGAATCATACTTTTGGTTGGTTACTATTCCATTTTTGGAATGCTAATCAAGTTTCTTTCAATGTATCATGTATTTTAATATAAGGCGCTAACAAAAAAATCATACATGGCTTCCCACCTACCTCTCACTTCTTAGGATGCTAGCAAGCTTACAAAACAATCCTCAGGATGCTTGAGCATTAGCAAAATCATTGGCGGAACACAGGAACATTTAATTATCACTTATTATTGTATATAAGGAAAGAGGACCTTGTTTGGATATTATTAACTATAGTCATGGGTTCAAATACCCAGAGATGCAAGGTAAAAATTAGGAAGTCAAGAATAAGTGAAGTTAAGCAAACCTTTTTTGTCAGAAGGACAACTGATTGTGGAATAAGTAACCGTGGAAAGTCACTGTAATTGTGTGGGCAGAATAAAAAAAGTGAGCTCAAGAGGCAGTTACAAGACTGGAGAGAAATAATTGAAAGATATGGGGAGAAGATATATACAGGTTGACCCATGGAGAAGGGATGGATTTGTTAGGTCCAATATCCTTCTCCTGTTCATAAAATGTTGGACTTATGAAATGGTAGTGAATATTGGCCTTGATTTTGTGGTCAGTGGCAAACAAACTCCGCTGATCATTCGTTATGCTTACAGTTAGCCACAGACTTTTCGATCAGTCATTTACTGTAAATCAAGAAGCTGATATAGCATGGTGCCCTCTCCAAGGGATCTAGGATCTGTGCAAACAGGGCAAGCAACAATTGGTTGAAGAGACATATCACGTTGAAAAATTCTTAAAGAGCCATAGAGTCTAAAACAGGAAATGTAAGTTAGAATATTTAATCCTTTGTAAAATCATGTACCAAAAGTAAAATCAAGTACCAAAAGCAAAATATGAGTAAGAAAGATTGGACTGAGAAAGATTAAAAGAGACAGACAGTCAGAAAACATTAAAAAAACCTTTTTATAATCTCCAACAATAATCTGAAGGAATAAGACTCCATGCTTGTAAAAGTAAATTTTCAGTGTCAGAGGGATTAAGACTCATCATGCCATTAAAAATTCTCTTACACTTGAATAGATCAGCCCCAACTTTTCCCAGGTGCGTATAGTCAGTATCTCGAGTTGTTACTTCACCATATTGGCACCTCAATTTTAGGTATGCCTGGTGCTGCCCCTGGAATGCTCTCCTGCACTTCTCATTGAACCAGGGTTAGTCCCCTGGCTCAGGCCATGAGACTGTAGATTATGGCTTTATTGTAGATTGGCTCAAGAGACTAGGTCCACAGTTGGAGAATTTTTATGAATTAGAATGTGAGGAAAAAAGGCTATTTTGGGCAATAAACTACATTAGAAAGTATTCATTGGGTCTGAACTACAATCCCCATTAAATCAACAAGTACCTCAGAGTAATCCAAGGCCAGGCTAATACTCACTGCCATATAAATTGTGTAACCAGTTATACAGGACATGACATGTTTCAAATAGGTGTTTTTTTGGGAGGAACCTAAACAAATGCTAATGACCACACATTTTGTGTAAAATTAGTGATTTTCTTTTATTCTTTCATGGGATGTGAGCATCGCTGGCAAGACCAGCATTTGTTGCCCATCCCCAATTGCCCTCGAGAAGATGGTGATGAGCTGCCTTCTTGAACCACTGCAGTCCATCTGGTGCAGGTACACCCACAGTGCTGTTGTTAGGAAGGGAGGATTTTCTTCAACATTATCAAATCCAGTTTGATCATGATAATGGGCAATGGAGAGAATAGCTTATTTAATAGCTGCTATTATAAAGCATGTTGCAGTTTCTTCCCCACCCCATTAATCAGTTGCATAAGCTTTTTAATCCATATTACTTACAGATTAACATGACTGCAATTTCACTGAAAAGAAGTCCCCAAACACTCGGATGGTAAACAGTTAACAAGACACTCATATGACAAACCCACATAACGAGTTAACGTAGTGACCACTTATTTCTGGAACCTGGGTTTCCACCCAACCCAGGGTGATAAATCGTTAACCAACTTCTGCATGGTTTCCAGGTGAAATAAAAATGGGCAATCCCAAATCCAGTTTCTAGCATATCAAAGATCATAGCATAAAACTGCAGAATTCCACGTAAATTAAGGGATCACTCACATCTGTTCAGGCCCTTTACGTGAACAATACAATTCACATTTTAGATCAAACCACCTTCATCTTAACTAATTTTCTTAATCAACAACATTGCTTGGTTCATACAGAGTGTATCCTATCTCCCAAACTGAAATGCAACAAAGAAACAACCACCATCTTAAACCCTAGCTATTTTAAAAGGAACCTACCCAATCTCTGTGTCTGTGTGGCTTGGAAGTGCACCGATTAAAGAAAAATGGGTGTTACAGTTTCCTCCCTGCCACTATCTTTACTTGTGTAAATGGCGAGATGACAGTTTTTATAAATAGACAGAAAAAAGTCTTCTACAGACTAAGGTCAGTGTCTTTATTCTCCACTGTATTTGTGTTAATAAATGCAGATCTAACAACTAATCCCAATCACTGTGAGATACTCACTGAACAACATTTAGAATTCCACTACCTCTCCTGTCGCCTCAAATAATAAAATATACAAGAGCACTTTGGATGGACTACTGTTCTAGATTTATTCAGAAGCATATATATCAGATATATTGAAATAAAAACACAGAAACTGCTAAACAGCACAACACTTCTGTACTGTAAAATTCTACAAGGAAATTTACAAGAGCCTAAAATATCCTTCTCAGAAAGTGAAAAAACACAGGAAATTCTGTCCCAAGACACAGTAGGTCAATGCAATAACACGAATCCATCCTGGACCCCAGAATTTTCAGGTAAATTTATTATTTCAGAATGTTTTTCAGAAAGTTAAGAAGTATTATTGAGAGGTGAGGTGAGAGGACTGCCCTCGACATCAAGGCAGTATTTGACTGTCTGTGGCATCAAGGAGCCCTAGCAAAACTAGAGTCAATGGGAATCAGGGGGAAAACTCTCCACTGGTTGGAGTCATACCTCGCACAAAGGAAGATGGTTATGGTTGTTGGAGGTCAATCATCTCAGTCCCTGGTGGGCCGAAGGGCCTGTGTCAGTGCTGTATCTCTCTATGACTATGACTAAGAGAGGAATAGCCCGTGACATTAAATGGCACGACCATCGCTGAATCCACCGCTTCAACATCCTGAGGGTTACCATTGACCAGAAACTAAACTGGACCAGCCATATAAATACTGTGGCTGCAAGAGCAGGTCAGAGGCTTGGAATTCTGTGGCGAGTAACTCACCTCTTGTCTCCCAGTGCCTGTCCACCATGTACAAGGCACAAGTCAGGAGTGTGATGAATGCTCTCCACTTGCCTGGATGGGTGCAGCTCCAACAACACCCAAGAAGCTCGACACCATCCAGGACAAAGTAGCCCACTTGCTTGGCACTGAATCCACCACCTTCGACATTTGCTCCCTCCACCACCAATGCACAGTGGCAGCAGGGTGTACCATCTACAAGATCCACTGCAGCAACTCATCACAGCTCCTTCGATAGCACCTTCCAAACCTGCAACCTCTACCAACTAGAAGGACAAGGGCAGCAGATGCATGGGAACACCAGCACCTGCAAGTTCCCCTCCAAGCCACACACCATCCTGACTTGGAACTATATCACCATGTCTTCACTGTCGCTGGGTCAAATTCCTGGAACTCCCTTCCAAATAGGTGGTGTACATACACCCCTAAGACTGCAGAGGTTCAAGAAGGCAGCTCACCACCACCTTCTCACGGGCAATTAGGGATGGACAGTAAATGTTGGCCACATCCAACATAGGGCGGCACAGTGGCGCAGTGGTTAGCACCGCAGCCTCACAGCTCCAGGGACCCGGGTTCGATTCCGGGTACTGCCTGTGTGGAGTTTGCAAGTTCTCCCTGTGTCTGCGTGGGTTTCCTCCGGGTGCTCCGGTTTCCTCCCACAAGCCAAAAGACTTGCCGGTTGATAGGTAAATTGGCCATTATAAATTGTCACTAGTATAGGTAGGTGGTAGGGAAATATAGGGACAGGTGGGGATGTTTGGTAGGAATATGGGATTAGTGTAGGATTAGTATAAATGGGTGGTTGATGTTCGGCACAGACTCGGTGGGCCGAAGGGCCTGTTTCAGTGCTGTATCTCTAATCTAATCCCATGAATGAATAAACTAAAAAAGTACCTGCATAAATGCTCCACAAATGATTTAGAACGAGCTAATGAGATCGCAGCCTCGTGACTAATCAAAGCGCCATTTTTCTCTTATAAATACAGGTGAAACTTGCACTGATAGCCTTACAGCAATTAATGCAAAATCAAGTGTTCAGAATCACAAAAGAGAAAATCTTACACCATCACCAAGAAGCTGAAAATCATCACCACCCAGATCAAGCATCCATTTTGCAAAGAATGGGGATCACTGAATCAACACTTCTTGAGTGGCTTAAAGACGGAGAGAAGTTGAGAAGGGTGCCAATCAAGATGGATGAAGGTGGCCAATCAAGAAAGGAAGCCCGATTTGCCAACACACCTCTCAACAAGGCTGGATTCACGTGGTTCAACCAGCAGAGCCGAGGGCGTCCCCGTCTACGCTCCTGTTATTCAGAATCACCGAATCACAGAATAATACAGTGCAGAAGAGGCTCTTTGGCCCATCGAGTCTGCACCGATGCATTAAAGACATCTGACCAGTCTACCTAATCCCATTTGCCAGCACTTGGCCCATAGCCTTGAATGTTATGACGTGCCAAGTGCTCATCCAGGTACTTTTTAAAGGATGTGAGGCAACCCGCCTCTACCACCCTCCTAGGCAGTGCATTCCAGACCGTCACCACGCTCTGAGTAAAAAAATTCTTCCTCAAATCCTCCTTAAACCTCCTGCCCCTCAGCTTAAACTTGTGTCCCCTCGTAACTGACCCTTCAACTAAGGGGAACAGCTGCTCCCTATTCACCCTGTCCATGCCCCTCATAATCTTGAACTCCTCGATCAGGTCACCCTTCAGTCTTCTCTGCTCCAGTGAAAACAACCCAAGCCTATCCACCGCTCTTCATAGCTTAAATGTTCCATCCCAGGCAACATCCTGGTGAATCGCCTCTGCACCCCCTCCAGTGCAATCACATCATTCCTATAATGTGGCAACCAGAATTGCACACAGCACTCCAGCTGTGGCCTTACCAAAGTTCTAGACAACTCCAACATGACCTCCCTGCTTTTGTAAATCTATGCCTCGACTGATAAAGGCAAGTGTCCCATGCCTTTTTCACCATCCTATTAACCTGCCCTTCTGCCTTCAGAGATCTATGGACAAACACGCCAAGGTCCCTTTGCTCCTCGGAACTTCCCAGTGTCAGGCCATTCATTGAATACTTCCGTGTCACATTACGCCTTCCAAAGTGTATCACCTCACACTTTTCAGCGTTAAATTCCATCTGCCACTTTTCTGCCCATTTGACCATCCCGTCTACATCTTCCTGTAACCCAAGACATTCAACCTCACTGTTAACCACTCTGCCAATCTTTGTGTCATCCGCGAACATTCTGATCCTACCCCCCACATTGTCATTTATATAAACGACATAGATGACGAACAATAGGGGACCCAGCACAGATCCCTGTGGTACGCCACTGGACACTGGCTTCCAGTCATTAAAACAGCCGTCTGTCATCACTCTCTGTCTCCGACAGCTAAGCCAATTTTGAATCCACCTTATCCAGTTACCCTGTATCCCATGTGCATTTGCTTTCTTGAGAAGTCTCCCATGTGGGACCTTGTCAAAGGCTTTGCTGAAATCCATGTAAACTACATCAACTGCACTACCCTCATCTACACACCTGGTCACATGCTCAAAAAAATTCAATCAAATTTGTTAGGCATGACCTCCCTCTGACAAAGCCATGCTGACTATTCCTAACCAAATTTTGCCTCTCCAAGTGGAGATAAATTCTCTCCTTCAGAATTTTCTCCAATAGTTTCCCTACCACAGACGTGAGTCTCACTGGTCTGTAGTTCCTTGGCTTATCTCTAAATAGTGGGACCACATTAGCTTTCTCCAGTCCACTGGCACCTCCCCCGTGGCCAGAGAGGAATTAAAAATTTGGGTCAAAGCCCCTGCAATCTCCACCTTCGCCTCCCACAGCATCCTGGGACACAAATCGTCCGGACCTGGAGATTTGTCCACTTTTAAGCCTGCCAAAACCTCCGATAACTTGTCACTCCCGATGACAATTTGCTCAAGAACCTCACAGTCTCTCTCTCTCCGAGTTCCATATCTACATCCTCATTCTCTTGGGTGAAGACAGATGTGAAGTATTCATTCAATACCCTACCAATGTCCTCTGGCTCCACGCACAGATTTCCCCCTTGGTCCCTAATGGGTCCTACTCTTTCCCTGGTTATCCTCTTCCCATTGATATATTTATAGAATATCTTGGGATTTTCCCTACTTTTACCAGCCAGAGCTTTCTCATATCCCCTCTTTGCTCTTCTAATTGCTTTCTTAAGCTCCATCCTACACTTTCTGTACTCCACTAATGCTTCCGTTGATTTGCTCTCCTTGTATTTGCTAATAGCCTTTCTTTTCCTTCTCATCGTACCCTGAATGTTTCTGGTCATCCATGGTTCTCTGGGCTTGTTGCTCCTACCTATTACCCTAGAGGGAACATGTTGGGCCTGTGCCCTTCCCATTTCCTTTTTGAATGCCCCCCACTGCTCTTCTGTAGATTTCCCGACAAGTAACTCTTTCCAGCCTACCTTGGCCAGATTCTGCCTTATTTTACTAAAATTCGCTCTCCCCCAATCCAAAACCTTTTTTTGCAACTTGTCTATTTCTTTCTCCATAACAAGCTTAAATTGTACCATGTTGTGGTCGCTGTCACCAAAATGCTCCCCCACCAACACATCAACCACCTGTCCGGCTTCATTCCCCAGAATTAGGTCCAGCACTGCACCCTCCCTTGTTGGATCCTCGACATATTGAGCTAAAAAGTTCTCATGTATACATTTTAACAACTCCACTCCATCTAAGCACTTAACAAGATGACTATCCCAATTAATGTTGGGAAAGTTGCAATCACCTAATATAATTACCCTATTATTATTTTTACACACCTCTGCGAATTGCACACATATTTGCTCCTCAATTTCCCGCTGACTTTCTGGGGATCTATAGTAAACACCTAGCAATGTGGCTGTCCCTTTTTTATTCCTGAACTCCACCCATAAAGCTTCATTTAATGCCCCCTCCAAGATATCATCTCTCCTTACTGCAGTAACTGACTCCTTAACTAATATTGCAATTCCCCCTCCTTTTTTACCCCCTCCTCAGTCTCGCCTGAAGATTCTATATACTGGGATATTGAGCTGCCAATCCTGCCCCTCCCTCAACCATGTCTCCGTGATGGCTACGATATCACAATTCCACGTGTCAATCCTTAACTCATCCATTTTACCTGTAATACTCCTGGCATTAAAGTAGAGGCCATCCATCCTGGTCTTACTCCCTTGAAACTTACTTCCGCTGTATTCCCTCTGACTTGTTCGCTTTCCTGTGTTTAGCTGTGTCCCTATTCTGCTCGGAGTCTGCGTCCCTTCCCCCTGCCAAATTAGTTTAAACTCCTCCCAACAGCACTAGCAAACCCGCCAGCAAGGATGTTAGTCCCCCTCTGGTTCAGATGTAGACTGTCTCGCTTGTACAGGTCCCACCTTCCCCAGTAACGGTCCCAGTGGTCCCAGAATCTAAAACCCTCCCTCCAGCACCAACTCTTAAGCCACGCATTCATCTGTGCTATTCTCCCATTTCTGTTCTTGCTAGCACGTGGCACTGGGAGTAATCCAGAGATTACAACCAGAGGTCCTGCTTTTTAGTCTACTGCCTAACTCCCTGAATTCTTGATGCAAGACCTCATCCCTCTTTCTACCTATGTCATTGGTACCAACATGTACCATGACCTCTGCCTTATCAGCCTCCCCCTTCAGGATGCCCTGCAGCCGTTCAGTGACATCCCGGACCCTGGCACCAGGGAGGCAACACAACATCCTGGAGTCACGTTGATGGCCACAGTAGCACCTATCTGTTCCCCTGACTATCGAATCCCCTATTACTATTGCTTTTCCTCTCTTTCCCCCTTCCTGTGCAGACAGGCTGCTTAGCTGAGGCTAAGAAATTTTGCCACCAAAGGAATGAAAATACCAGCACCCCAGTAGAGTTTGGAGTCAGCAAAGGATGGCAGACAAGATTCAAGAACCGGCATGGCATTGTGCAGGTTACTTTAAGAGAACAGTCCGCGGATGAGCCAACCTCAACATCATTTCCCGCTGAAGTAAAGAAGATTTTACATGAAGGAGGATACTCCGAAGAACAAAGTCATCAGAAAATATGCCAAACCACAAACCTAAAATCACTACCATGCCCATACTCAAGTAACGCCAAAGCCAGGACAGCTTCATCAATTTTCGAAGACTGATACCAAATATCAAAAAACCTCTTCGACAGAACAAACTACCAAAGGAGGCCATCTTGCTGCTTGACAACTGCCCTGCACACCCATCCCAGAGAACCTGGTAACATGATAATCAACAGTACCAAAGATCCTTGGAAACACATCCTTGCTGAATTCAAGACGGAAACCAAAAGCGACAAGGAGGAGGATTTTGAAGGCTTCGCAGAAGGGGAAATACTTGAAAGCGAGAAGCAAGTCGTGGACTACGACAGATTCAATGCCCACGATTTAAACAGGACCATACTTTGAGCCAAATCAGATACTGATGACACCAATGCATGGCTGAATATCCACACCGAAGAGGCTACAAACGAGACGATGAGATGATTAAGATGATCTAGAAGAATCGGCGAGATGGTTGGAAGTCAATGAAAATCAATTGCTGCAACTGTGGCACAACTTCAGAATATCTGACATCTAGCAAAGTCAGAAGCGAGGAGTAAATGTGAACAGTTAAAAATTACTGCTTTCTTCAACGGCGTCCAATAATGACATTTGTGGTTTTCAATAGTCCGTTAGAAACGTAAACGTACATACAGTTACAAGAATTAAAAACTAATTTATTTAAATTGATGGTCTTCATTTTGTTTGCTTTATTATTCTGGCTCTTTATGATGCAGTCTCACCTTGAACACAGTCTCAAGATGTGGACCCCATGGTCTGCATTTATAGCAGGGTCCCAGTGTACATGGCATTCTAGATCCATTCTAGATGTACATTCCTGGATACATTCTTGCTGGAACTGTGGACCACTAAAAATTTTGCTTTGTTTTATAAAACTTATCCTTTTCAAGGCAGTGCTGTCATTCAAAAGGTACCATTATCACAAGAATTATCCTTGAAATGTTGATAAAGAGTTTCAATGCTTATCAGCTGGGTCTCTAGCATCTATTCAAGCCCTTGACGTGAACAATACAATTCACATTTTAGATCAAAGCACCTTCATCATAACTATTTTCTTGATCAACAACCTTTCTTAACACAGAGTGTATCCTGTCTTCCAAACTGAAATGCGTCAAAGAAGCAGTCTCCATCTTAAACCCTAACTATTTTAAAACGATATAAAATCAAAGACATCAAAAGAAATATTTATTTTGTCAAAGTGCCTAAATCTATGCCCCATAAATATTTTTCACCTTGCAAGATACAAAATCTAATTTCATTCCCAATTAAAATAATACAAATATGTGCAGTGCAGATGAATCTGCACTATATTTCCAGTGATTTACAAATATATTCAATTGGCAATGTAGTGGGTATGAATAGGATGAGAATTGAAAAGCTACAGAACATGAAACAGATCAAGTACACAAAGAATATACTTTTCTGAAAACTGGAAGTTTTTCTTTTAAGAGATAGAAACAAGATATTTATGAACCATTTCTACAACCAAACTTGAATGTCACTAAATTACTGTTCCAGTGTTGTTGTAACTTCAGGTTGTACCAATCAGCTTTCCATTTCCAAGACCAAAATTTACAGTCTGGAGGTTAGCTTTTTTCATGTACAGTTAGCAGTCCCAACAATCAGCTGTTAACCATTTCAAAATTGAAGACAAAGATTTGCATTCAGTGAGCAAATAGGCCTTCAGCACGTTCACAATTGGAAGGAAAAAAAGTGAATTAAAAATTAGAGGGCAAGATACCAAGTGCTATGAATGCTAAACACTTGTTCCAAGATGTGACTCAATATATTTTATCAAAACGAAAACAAAGTTCTCCAAACATTCCAGTTAATGACACTCAGTAAAAAATATAAATATAGGCCAGTAAAAGCATAACAGATCATAAAAGCTATTCTCACCCCTTAACTTTTTTTAAAATGCCAAATTAATAAATTGGCCTATTCCCACATTCCAGATACTCCA
This sequence comes from Heterodontus francisci, assembly GCF_036365525.1. NCBI lineage: Eukaryota > Metazoa > Chordata > Chondrichthyes > Heterodontiformes > Heterodontidae > Heterodontus > Heterodontus francisci. Next base: position 82,459,901 of record NC_090386.1, read on the forward strand.
AGTCTGTTCCATATTACTCAACAGGATAAGAATGTAAAATCATGAGGAACTGAAATTTTTAAATTCATTGAGTTAATTAAGGATAGCGAGCATGGATTTGTAAAAGGAAGATCATGCTTGTCTAATCTAATTGAATTTTTTGATAAAATAACAGAAGGTTGATGAAGTGAAAGCGGTAGATGTTGTCAATATGGATTTTAAGAAAGCGTTTGACAACATATATAAAAGGCTCGTTAACAAAATTCATAGAATAGGAGGGGCAGTGTCCAATTGGATAAAGAAATTGGCTTAAGGACAGAAAACAGTGAGTTGTGATAGTTATTTTTCAGACTGAGGGATGATAGACAGCGGTGTTCCCCAAGGGTCAGTGCTAGGACCACTCCTTTTTTTGCTATATATAAATGACTTGGATACTGGAATACACAGAGCAGAATTTCAAAATTTGCTGATGATACCAAATTTGGAGGTGTGGCAAACAGTGAAGATGATACGAATCACCTGCAACACGACATAGATTGACTAGCAGAATGTATTAAATTCCATCTGCCACTTGTTTTCCCAGAGAAGTGTGAGGTGATGCATTTTGACAGAAGGGATAGGGTGAGGCAATATAGTCTTAATGGCACAGTTCTAAAGGGTGTGCAGGAACAGAGGGATCTGGGGGTGCATGTGCATAGATCTTTAAAGATGGCAGGACATATTGAAAGAGTGGTTAGCAAAGCATATGGGATCTTGGGCTTCATAAATAGAGCTGTTGAGTACAAAAGCAGGGAAGTTATGCTGAACCTTTATAAAGCTCTGGTTAGACTCCAACTGGAGTATTGCGTCCAGTTCTGGTCAACACACTTTAGGAAGGATGTGAGGGTCCTTGAGGGTGCAGAGGGGATTTACCGGAATGGTTCCAGGGATGGGAGATTTTAGTTACAAGGTTAGGTTGGAAAAGCTGGAATTCTCCTCCTCAGACCAAAGGAGATTGAGATAATTTTATAGAGGTATACAAGATTATGACAGGCTTAGATAAAAGTTAGACAAGGAAAAAACTGCTCCCATTAACTGATGGTGCAAGGACTAGGGACACAGACTGAATGTTTTGGACAAGAGATGCAGGGGGAATGCGAGGAAGATCTTTTTTTTTTAATGCGCGAGTGGTAATGCGCTGGAACACGCTGTCCATGAGGGTCGGGGAAGTGGAGACAATGCTTTCAAGAGGAAATTAGATGGGCACTTGAAGGAAATAAATTTGCATGGCTGCAGGGATTGAGCAGGGGAGTGGGACTAACTGGATTGCTCCGCGGAGAGCTGGCATAAACTCGATGGACTAAATGGCCTCCGTTGTGCCATAAATGACTAGGACTCGTGGGATGTTGGCATCACCAGCAAGATGACCATTTATTGCCGATCCTGAGTTGCCTTCTTAAACCGCTGCAGTCCATATGATGTAGGTACACCCGCAATGCTGTGTCATGGAGTTCCAGGATTTTGACCCAATAACAATGAAGGAACTGCAATGTATTTCCAAATCAGGATGGCTTGTTACTTGGGGGAAAACTTGCAGATGGTGGCATACCCATACAAATGTTGCCCTTGTTCTTCTAGGTGGCTGAGGTCATAGGTTTGGAAGGTGCTGTTGGAGAAATCTTACAAGTTGCTGCAGCGCATCTTGCAGATGGCACAGGCTGCAGTTGTGGAGGCAGTGTATGTTTAAAGTGGTGCACGGGCGCCAATTAAGTGGATTGATTTGTCCTGCATCGTGTTGACTTTCTTGAGTGCTGCTGGAGGAGAATATTGTATCTTCTCCATCCTCTCTTCTGCCTTGTAGATGATGAAAAAGCTTTGGGAAGTTAAATGAGTTACTTGCTGCAGAATACACATCCTCTGACCTGCTCTTGCAGTCACAGTATTTGCATGGCTGGTCCAGTTAATTTTCTGGTCCCCTGCCAGGATTTTAATGGTGGGGGATTCGATGATAGCAATGCCAATAAACATCAAGGGGAGGTAGTTAGATCCTCTCTTGTTGGAGATGGTCATTGCCTGGCACTTGTGTGGTATGAATGTTCCTTGCCACTTCTTAGCCCAAGTCTGAATGTTGTCCAGCTCTTGCTGCATATGGGTATGGACTGCTTCATTATGAGGTTGGGCTGTGACATACAAAACTGAATATATTCATCTGAAATTCCTCACTTTGCTATTTTAGCTGAAGCCACCTTAAAATGTACTTGGTAACTTAAAATACCAGAGAAGGGAATTTCTGATAAACCTATTAAGCATTCATAAGGTAGCATCCCATAAAAACAGAAAATAATGTAAACACTCAGCAGGCAGGCCAGTCAGCATCTATACCAAAAATGCCACCTTATCTGTTCTTTAAACACAATTTGCCTACAGTTTCCAGAATTTTCCACAGTTCCAGCATCTGCAGTTTTGCTTAGAATCCCACAATATAGTTTCAAACTCTTATTATCTTAGCCAAACTACATTAACAAAACTTGTGAAATCATTAGCATTTACAGTTTATAGATTTTTATATTTAGATTGTGACATAGCAAGGAATAACTTCACTTAGCCATAACAGAGGCAACCAATGAAACAGTAGACAAGGGAGGGATATGCAGCAAGAAACAGTTCTTCATACTGATCCGACCAAAGCTGAGAAACAAGCAATACCCAAGACCAAAAGAAAAATAGTTTCCAAAAATTAAATTCGGATTAAACAATAACTTGCATTTATATAGTGCCTTTAATGTAGCAAAACATGTCACAGAGATATTAGCACAGGTGACCAAAATCTTGATAGGTGTTAAAAGGAGAGGGGGTAGAGAGGTTGAGAAGTTTAGGAAGGAATTTCCAGAGTTTAGGCAGCTGAAGGCCACCAATGGTGGAGTGTTGAAAATTGGAGATGTGCCAGAAGCCAAAATTGGAGCAGCACAAAGATTTTGGAGAGTTATAGGAGGTTACAGAGATAGGGAGGGATGAGACCACAGAGGGATTTGAAAACAAAGACGAGAATCGTAAAACAACTACAATACAAAAAAAGCAACACAGCCATATGTACAGCCCATGGCCAACGCCCTTCAATAAAGCCAAGATTAAATAGCATGGAGTCACCTCGTCAATTTCAGATAATTTGTCCATCACTCGAGATGGAAGAAGACAGCACAATATGCAAAGATTTCTTTCCACCCACCTCTTGATCTGGTGGAGATCTCCATCTCCTCCTCCTCTTCTTCTTCCTGCTCCTGTTTAGGCGGGTCTTCAGCCAAACTGCACCAATGAAAAACAAAAAGAAACCACTTGATAAGGAATATTGCAGAAAAATTACAAGATCAGACACATTGACTGCATTTATTAAAAAAAACAATTTTTAGGAGCATGAGAGTTTATCCTTTTTTTAAACCCCTCCCCCAAATTCAACTGACCTAGTGCCTGTGGCAAAAAGACTCACATATAGCTTATTCCAAGAAGCAATATACCCAATCAAGATTTGCTTCAATGTTTTCTTCACCCCTTCCCCAAAAGAGAGATATTTCAACTTCCATTTGCTCAGCCTGTCCCCCAACAAAATGTAACACTGAGCATCGTCACATTCTTGCATTTTTGAAGGAAAACTTCTAGTTTCAGGACAAGATTTTAGTTGATTTAGGCAACTTGAGGTAATCAATAGTAGCAAATTACAATGGAAATTGCAGATCCAGCCCAACTACCTGATCACATTTCTTACAAATGATCATTAGTAGTCTCATCACCCAATAAGGTGAACTAGCTTTGTTTCTAGTTATAAATATATTGAAAGCTAGCACACCTGTCCATTTTCCAATAGTGTGCACAGTCCCAACCACAAAGCAGTAGAAGTTCCTCTTAGTTTAATCTGCAGATACCTATTTTTACTTAGGAACACAAGAACATAGGAAACAGGAGCAGGAGTAGGCAAATAGGCCCCTCAAGCCTGTTCCGCCATTCAACTAGATCAGGGCTGACCTTCTGCCTCAATGCCATTTTCCTGCACTAACCCCATATCCCTTGATATTTTTAATAGCTAGAAATCTATCGATCTCTGTTTTGAATATACTCAATGACAGCCGCCACAGCCCTTTGGAGTAGAGAATCCCAAATTCACCACCCTCTGAGTGAAGAAATTCCTCCTCATCTCCATCCTAAATGGCCTACCTCTTATTCTGAGATTGTGTCCCCTGGTTCTCGATTCACCAGCCAGGTGAAACATCCTTCCTGCCTCAACCTTGTCGAGCCCTGTAAGAATTTAGTATGTTTGAATGAGATCATCTCTCATTCTTCTAAACTCCAGAGAATATAGGCCCAGCCTCCTCAATCATTCCTTGTAGGACAATCCCGCCATCCCAGGATTCAGTCTGGTGAATCTTTGTTGCACTCCCTCTATGGCAAGTATATCCTTCCTTGAATAAGGAGACCAAACTGTACACAATACCCCTGGTGCCGTCTCACCAAGGCTCTGTATAATTGCAGCAAGACTTCTTTATTCCTGTACTCAAATCCTCTTGCAATCAAGGCCAACATACCATTTGCCTTCCTAATTGCTTGCTGCACCTGCAGGTTAGCTTTCAGTGACTAATGAACAAAGACACCCAGGTCTTTGGACCTAAATTCATGTTTTAGTTTTCACAAGTGTATCAGGCAACCCCACCTGGAAAGATCAATCTTGAAACTGTCTATTATGTTCTGGATAAAATGACAAAAAAGATTCATGGATACCAAGACCAGACACACTTTTTTTTTCCCCACATTTATACTTGTATTAAGAATTCTGCACTGCAGCCAGCCAAAGAAAATTGTATTCACATATCAAACTCAATATACGTATGACCTTAATACCACTCGTTATTCCTCCTCTCATAACAGCACATCCACTTCCTTTTGCTTTACCTTCCTATGAGGAATGGATCATGGATTTACTGGAGAAGTTTCAGAGACGCAAGGAGGATTCCACGATTCAAACCTCTGCAAGTTATGAGGATAAGCCAACAGAATTGAATTGATAACACAATCTAAGTAATTAAATAAACTATTTGGATTAACATTTTAACTTGTAAGAAAGAGCCTGATGCTCCAAAACACTTCATAGCCAATTAATTGCTTTTGAAGTGTAGACTCTGTTGCATCATAGGCAAACACAGCTGGCTGACAGCAGGTTCCCATGAACTAGAGCATGACTATCCAACCCAAACCCGACCAGACCCAACAACGTGGCGGGTTCGGGTCAGGTTGGGTCTCTCTTCTGCTTCTGGCATTCAGGCTCAGGTCGGACACAGTGCAGCCTTTTGGTCAGGGAGGGAAAAGCTTCCAGATTTGAACAGGCGGGACGTCAAGGCGGGAAATGTGCATCCGGACTCCGCACTAGTCTGCAAGGAGCGATTCCATCCAAGGTAGAGCACAACCTCTTTAATATAATCAACTTCGTTCCGGTGGTTAGGTCGGGTGCGGGAAAAAAAATCAAAGGACTCAGGCCGGACTTGGTTCTGTCGGGCTCGGGTCGGGTTTCAATTGCAGACGCGAGCAGGTCTTCACCATGAACATCAATTAGATAAATGACCAGTTGATCTGTTTCAGTGTGGACGACGAGGGACAAAATTTGTCAGGTCACTGGCAGAACTCTCCTGTTAACTGTCAACAACATTGCTGTGAGTCTGGAGTCACATTTAGACCAGACCAGATAAGGACAGCAGATTTCCTTCCCTAAAGGACATTAGTGAACCAGATGGGTTTTGACATCAATAAATGATAGTTTCAAGGCATTACTGAGACTAGCTTTCAATTCCAAATTTTTAATTAAATTATATTCCACCAGCTGCCGTGGTGTGATTTGAACCTGTGCTCCCCAGGGCATTAGCCTGGACCTGTGGAGTACTAGTTCAGTGACATTACCACTACGCCATCTCCCCTCAGCTGGGCATGGGGCACAAAGTTATAATACCATGGCCACCAGCATTTTCTCAATTGGTCTCAATCTTTTTGAATGTGTTTTAGATGCTGCTATTTAATGACTAAATTTTTTCTCCATAGATGTCAAACAAGAAGAGGACAGGATCAGGTTCACTCTCTCCCCACCCAGTCCTCTCCCCGCACCCGCAACCCCCCAAATTGATGATATGCTGATACTCATTTTTAAGGGTCACATACAAAGAATTACCATTTGGCCAAGGTATTGCCAACCCCTACTGAATTCATACCTCAGCATGAGCCAGTACCTCCAGGAGCAAAAGGAGAAAATTTCAGGGGGATGGGAGGTGAAGAGAGAAAGACAGTAACTAAAGACCTGTAAAATTGGCCATAAAAGGTGCTTATGCAGCAGGCTACATCAGTAGTGCACTTGTTTACTTCTGTGTATCTGTTCTTCTATAACCAGTCTTCTATTGAATTTTCTCCTCAAACACAATGCTTTACAAATGATACATGAGTGTTATAAATACATCAAAGCCAGCACAGAGATAATAAATAGCCCGACTGGCAAAACTGAAAATAGCCATCTGTTGCTCTCAAGTTTTCTAGTCACCTTCAACTCGTGATATTTGTCATGCCAAGTGAGTTATAACATATCCCCTACATCTGCTGTAAGAATCATGCATAATTTTTTTCTACAAAATGATGTAATGGGATACTTAAAACATTTAGACTACACTATAAAACAAACATTCAGTACATAATAGAGAATCAAGAGAGACTTGCAAAGCAGTTTATGAGATTACAAATACCATAAAATTAGACAGACTCAGGAAACCAAACTTGCAGATTATATTTGGGGTGGGTGAAGGGAGAAGTCACATTCAGAATGCGGACTTCACCATTTTACCCACAATATTCCCTCATTTTAGTACAAAGTATTCAACTGTACATTATGTGCCCTACAGTGAATAACTGACACAGTACATAGATTATGTAAATCAATTGAACCTCTCACTCTGGGTCTAAATCCATTCTGATTGTCATCTTTTGACAATACAGCATATGCAATTTTGAATGAAATAGGTAGAAAAACTCCAATTACTTACCAACCACAGACCTACTTCCTTGTGCAGTGAAACTGAGAGGGATTCATATTCATATTAGAGAAGTTTGTGATGAAAGCAAATAAATAATAATAGCATCATGCAACCAGCAGATGAATATATTACAAGGATACTTTGTACCAAAAGGTAGCTGGCTATTTACTACCCAACGATAATAGCATTAATATCTTACGTGCCCACACAAACTGAGAAGGAAAGTGCATTCAAGGATTCATTAGAAATGTCTCAACATAAAGAATGGCTTGGTACATCTTGGTTATCCATCTTACCATGCCTACTTTATATAATAACCATAAAAAATTCCCAATTATTAAGAATATTGTCCCTTGCATTTAGAGATAGTGAATAGTTACAAGCATTTATATCCAAAATATGCAAATTGTGATGGAATTATTTTTCCCCCAGAATTTGTAGGGATTTTTAAAAAAAACAGAAACCCTACATGCAGAGAGGTAGCTCAGTTTCTCCACGTACACCATTATCAACCATTTACTTGTCCTGTAAACAACGTTTACAATATGCAGAGTCTAAAAATGGAACCTGGCACCGTCCGTCTGCTCCTTTCTCTGCCTAAAATGGTGGCACTCTACATAATCACTCTGGAAATTGTCAAACTTGCAATCCTCTACAACAGAACCATTTAGGACACAGTTAAGTCTATTAATCAACAGAAAGTAACTGCATCAGAATGCACTGCAAGACAGCCACTATGCTAAATGGAACCAACACTTTTAATTCAGGAACTATTTCACACTGAACAAAAACAAAACCAAAAGAACATCACATTGAGATTCTAACTGGCATTTAATACCAATGACCTTATATAGAAAATACTTTTAGTTGTAAACTGAATACATGTAAAATTAATCTTGTTCTTTACAGCTCATCAAATGTAGCCCAAATTCTTAAAAGACGACTGTAACTCTCATTCATGGGCTTGAAATATTTACAGAAAATGCAGCTCTATTGTAGATGCAGCAATGGGAGACTTGCTCAATCCGGTTTGAACCAGCTTTTTACCTTGGGCATGACATCTGCTTCTCCTAGGCACTGAATTGTATCACTATTTTAATCAATTCAAAACTATTATTTTTGTGTTTTTGCTATAGTTATTGTAACAATAAAATAATGTAGAATAGAGCTGACAGCACATCACAAAAGGAGGGTCCTGGGCATAAGAAGTCAATGCACTGGGCTCTGTGTTCTTGTCTCACAGCTTGAACAGCAGATCCCATCAGCACCAAATACAACATTGTTAACAAAACTGCAGAAATTGCTTCCTTTTAGACGTGTAGTGTATGTTACATAAACGACAGAGTATCATACCTTCTCTTAAACACTAAAAATATATAAAGTTCTTCAGCTTGGCTGAATTTACCTTGTTTTGGTGGAACAAAGATGGAGGAAATTTCCAGAAGGCCTTTCTGAGTCCAGCTACAGCAATTGTCAATCTTTAACCTATTCTGTGCTGCTATTGGTTAAACACTACATGGTAGAATATGATTGGTTTACAGCAAAAAGCTGTGCAGCTGCTGCTACCTTGTTTCAGACAGCATCTTTCTGCATTGCAGCCTAGATTTTAAGAACAGGAAAGCATGCAAACATGCAGACAGATTCAAAACAGACACTTGGGGGGAAGGGGAAGAAGAGAGATTTAAAAAGCTGTCAAAATTAAGCTATTTTCAGTCCTCCACAGCACTCCTCTGTGTGGCATTTGTGATTATGATTTTCATTACACTTTGCTGTTCCATATAGGCCCAGCCAGCGCAGCCATTTTTCTACTTTAGTAGAAATGCTGATGAAAGATAAAATAAGATTCAGGTAGGTCCTGTCAATGAATGTTGTTTTCTAGGTCAGTTTGTGGCACAGGAGTTGAGATCACCATTTTAAAAGATCTTTACTCTACAATAAATTAAGCGGGGTGCAGGGGAGTAAGAGAGAAATAAGTCATATGAAAATGAAATCAATTACTCCAATTTAACCTACTTGGGCAAGATATTTAGTCTAGAGCTTCAGGCCATGTAAATGGGAGCGAAAATCAAGGTACTTTAAATTTGAACACTGCAAATTAGAATGACCCAAATTAATCATGACAGTGTGCAAATGGCTTCTACCGGACAATTTGTTTCAATAAATAAAAGCTTAGGCACTTGATAAATGGGCAAAGGAAACCATTTTTTAAAAAAAATCAACCTCTGACTACCAAATTCTTTAAAAGACCAGTCAACGGTGCAGCAGGCTCCCAAGAGATTTTAACCAAATTCCTTTCATAGTGAATCAAAGAAGGAAAAAGTGGTGGTTGTCTTGTGCTATAAAGTCCATAAGTTTTAAAACTCACTGATGGGGTGGTTTTGGTTGCTCAATTTATTTTTTTAACCATTATGCTTCACGTTCCCTCCCCCACTCCCTGCTGCAGACTGCCTACACAGCCTCCACTTGAATCTGGCTCGTATTTACCAGAGAGCTGTTTAGCATGTACTCCTCACTATTATCTTGCTTCTGACCCAATCACACCGACATTGATAGTGCCTCAAAAGTGTGGAACTCTTCCTTTCCTGGAGTCCTCCTTCCCTTCTACAATCAATAGGTTTTTAAAAACACAAAATATTTTTCACCACCTCCTGTCGCCCTGCAAGGGCTTGGCCCTTTACTTAGGTTTCATGATTTGCAAAGAAACAGCCCTGTAAGTCAGTCCTGCAGATTCGTCAGCTGGCATATTGGCCACGAAATCACAACCATAAATAAAGCATCAGTGTATCATTAATGTAACCCAGGAGATTTTTATTGCTACTCAGGAACTACAGCAAATTCTGCAGATAATACACACATTGTTGGAGAAAATGTAATGCTATGTAACAAACTAAATGCTTGATGTGTAACATGATTTCCTGCAATTGAAAAATTTCAATATTAAAAAGGAAAAAGGCACACATTTACAACACTGAAGCATTTCACCGCAGTTTGGGGTAGGGTTTGGTGTTGCAGGGGAGGGGTATGAGTGGGGAGGGAAGAGGTCGACTAATCAAAATATTAAGTAACTTGGGTTAAACAAAAGCACGGTCTAAGAAATAAACTTTTAAAGAGGCTTTTGAAATTGGGGACAGGGCTAGTGGGGCAACATGGTTCCCTGAGTGAATTCTCAGCATTAGATACAGTGGCTAAAAGTTCTAACTTCAGGTGTAACAGAGGGATTGGAAATGAATAGTAAACGCAGAGTTAGAGCAACAGAAGGTGGGGCACAGAACTGCAGAAGCTACCCACATTAGATTATAGAGAGCCTGAAGTAGAGAGTTGAAGGTGGAGCTGAGGATTTTGAAAATGTATTTGCTGTAGCATAGGGAACCAATGAAGTGTGACAAGGACAAGGATGATGGGTGTGTGGGAGGGGATTTGGTTTACTCTAGATTATCTGATAATTGTGAAGGATGCAGATGAAGAGGTTAATTACAACAGCAGTTGAGAAATCAATTCTGAACATGATGAGGGCATGAATGAGGGTTCAACAACATTTAGGGCAAGGCAGGAGCGTATTGGGCAATGTTCCAGAAATGGAAGGCAGGAGTCTCAATATGAGATTGAATATGAAAGTCAAACATAATGTCAAGCTTATATAATAGCAAAATATTGCAGATGCTTGAAATCTGAAATTAAGAACAAAAAGTGCTGGAAAATACTCAGCAGGTCTGGCAGCATCTGTGGAGAGAGAAGCAAAGTTAATGTTTCAGGTCAGCGACCTTTCATCAGAATTTAATACAGAGTCACATAGGAGATATTAGAACAGGTGACCAAAAGCTTGGTCAAAGAGGTAGTTCTGATGAAAAGTCGCTGACCTGAAACATTAACTTTGCTTCTCTCTCCACAGATGCTGCCAGACCTGCTGAGTATTTTCCAACCCTGTTTGTATATATAATGCCAAGTTTGTTGGGGAAGCCAGACAGTCAAAGGCAAAAACACAAAACTGTCACAAGGAGGTGCAGCAAGTTGCCTATTACTCACAACTTTGAGCTGGGAGGTTGGAGCTTTGGGCAGGTTGAAAATTTTACTGAAAGGACCCAAACAAAAAAAAACAACTTGCATTTAGCACCTTTAATATAGTAAAAACATCCCAAGGCTCTTCACAGGAACATTTACAAACAAAATTTAATACCAAGTCACATAGGAAGTATTAGAACAGGTGACCAAAAGCTTGGTCAAGTAAGTAGTTTTTAAGGAGTGTCTAAAAGGAAGAGGGAGAGAGATAGAGAAGCAGAGAGGGAATTTCCAGAGCTTAGCACCCAGACAGCTGAAGGCCTGGCTGCCAATAGCAGAGTGATTAAAATCAGGGATGTGTAAAAGGCCAGAATTAGAGCAACAGAGATCTCAGAAGGTTGTAAGCTTGAGGAGGTTACAAAGAAAGGGAGGGGCAAGGCTATGGAGGGCTTTGAAAACAAGGATGAGAATTTTAAAATTGAAGCATAACCACACAGGGAGCCAATGTAGGTCAGGGTGATGGATGAAAGGGATTTGGTGTGAGTTAGGATACAGACAAGAGAGTTTTCGATGAGTTCAAGTCTATGGAGTATGTGGGAGGCTAGCCAGGAGTACATTGGAACAATCAAGTCCAGAAGTAAAGGCATGGATGAGGGTTTCAGCAGCAGATGAGCTGAGGCAGTGTCAGAAACGAGCAATGTTACAGAGGTAGAAGTAGGTGCTCTTAGTCACAGAGCGGATGTGTGGTCAGAAGTTCATCTCAGACTCAAATTGGTCCCTAAGATTGCAAATGGTCTTGTTCAGCCTCAATAACCAGGGATAGGGTTGAAGTCAGTAGCTCAGAAATTGAGTTTTTGGCAGGGACCAAAGACAATGGCTTTGGTCTTCTCAATATTTAGTTGGGAGGAAATCTCTGCTCATCCATGATGGGAATACAGACAAATCAGACAGTGCAGGTACTGAGAGAGATGGTGGAGGAGCTGTGTCTTGTCATCCTGTGTTTTTGGATGATGTTTTGGACGGACAGCATGTAGATGAAAAATAGCAAGGGCCAAGGACAGATTCTTGAGGGACTTTAGAGATAAGTGCAGAATTGGGAAGAGAAGCCCTGCAGGTGGCAAGACTGGATAGATAAGAATGGAACCAGGCAAGGGTAGTCCCACACAACTGGATAACGGAGGAGAACTGCTGAAGGAGGATAGTGTGATCAACCGGGTCATAAGCTGCTGGCAGCTCAAGAAGAATGAGGATGGATCGTTTACTATGGTCACAGTCACATAGGACTTTTGTAACTTTGACGAGGGCCACTTCAGTGCTATGGCAGAATCAAAAACGATTGAATAGGTTCAAACATGGAGTTGCCGGAAAGATGGGCATGGATGTCAGAGATGTTACTCATGACTTTAATCTGGGAGGTCAGAGCAGTGAGCAGCATGAAAAACTTGCTGAAGGGACTCAAACAAGGTATAGTGATGACACTACTCTTGACATTAACACCCCAATAACTTTCCTAAATACCATTCTTAATGTGCCCATTAAACAAGTGCCTGCAGCTATTGCACTGTGGGGCATTACAGCAAAGATCTCAAATCTAATGTCAAATGGATATTGTCGAGCTCTGCTTAACTTGATTTCAATCCAGTAATGAGCCCTAGGTGAAGGAATAGAGGCCTAATGTAGTGCCCCCACTACTAGCTCCACTTAGATCAGCTAGCTCAACAGACACCAGGAAAGGAACCCATCTGGACCCTTCTAGTCTGAATGGTTCAGCACCACACCACCCCACACAATACATTAACTCACTGAGCCATGGCAAGAGCCCTTCACAGTTTCAAAAAAAAAAGGAAAAAGACAATGAAATTAGCACTGTGTAACTGAAAAAATATTGACTCTTCTATATGTGCCAATGCTTTATCGACCATCAAAATTGTTTACAGTAATTTAAAAATATGGGGTGAGGGGTGTGGAAGTAATAAACAGCACTTTGAAATACCAGAAACCAGTTCACATCTGGAGGTGTATCAAATTAAATACTTCCTCTGTGCACAGCAGAGTCAGGGTTGAAGAAACCAAAAACACTGGGCACTGGGAAATCTAAGCTGCTCGTGCCATTTCTCCAGTTTTTATCCCTTTACAATCAGTTCTAAAATCAACTAAACCACTGAGTGAGTGCATGTTTTAACTGAAATGCAGAAAGAATGGGACAGACCAGGTTCAGAGAGACAATTTCAGCCCCCATTCATTCAACTGGTGAACATTTGCTGCACTTTCCTTCCTTCCAACATTACACTGTCATAAAAACTAAACAATTGCTTTGACTGTTGGCCGATAACTATGCCGACTTTAAGAGCCAATAACCATCAATAGAGAGAAGTTGGCAGTACAGTACATGTTGACTGTACAGAGCCATGAAGTGGCTACGTGGTTGTCTCCACGATTTCCCACACTAGTAATTCCTGATTACAGCTGCATTGCTGCAAGGACTGAATTTTTACAATTGTTTGTGACAGGGGAGGGGAAAACAGCAAAAGAGAAAAAGGGAGTCCAGTCATCACTGTGATCTTGTGCCTCTCAACACCCAATTCATAAAGGCATATGCCTCTCCGTGTAGCTAATGTAAAGACCAGGGTAAATAAAGAATAAAATACTTTTTTTTTAAAAAGGCACTGTTGTGCACTATTTTAATGCTTTACATTGGCACAAAAATGAATTTAAATAATTAAGTACAGTACTTAATTCAAATTAATTGGGAAGTGACTGGAAAAAGCAGATTTCCTTGCCATCTTCTTGTATTCCTACATACAGAACACTATGGTAACAGTTTAACTCTGTCTTTCCAGGCTACCCAACATCCATTTGGACTGGGCTTTTCTCACTGGAGAGCAAAATAAAGCATATTCAAAAATTTAAAGCATTGAAGGCAACTACAATCACGTTATCGTGCCAGTCTCTCCACCTGAGCAACTACGAATCAAATCACTGTCCATAAGTTAGCAGGTTGTCAGGGAAGAAAATTTCACTGTGGGTTGAAGGCAGAGAAGCAATCAGAACATTCAGGGTGGATCCTACCCTCTTGTTCAAGAAAAAACATTACTGGCACAGGATGCCATTCTCAATTATTCAAACTAACTACAATTAATAGAAGAAAACAGGAGAAATAAAATGGTGTGTTAATGCAGTTTGCATTCAAAAATAGAATAATGTACATCATTCCTGAACAAAGTTATTCTGTGTGCTTAAACACACAAAGTGGATGTGTACGTGTCTGTATATCTTATTCTTGTGCTGCTGAATGCATTTGTATCGTATGGTGTGTCTTTCCTGCACAAAAGGTATTCATCATCACACATAGGTACAACCTCCTTTTCTGAAAGCAGCCTGGTTGGGGGCTGTACACATCACATACTACTTTATCAGTTTCTGATTTAATCTCAGAATTACAGTGCATAAATTCCTTTCCACGCTTATCCATTTACCACTCCCCCATGAAATTTGCCATTTCATTTTGCCACATTAAAAGGGATATACTGAACTATATGCTTATAGAAGCAGATCTGTATTTAATTCTGTGACAGCGCAATCTGTATCCTACCTTCTTAGTGACGATGATGATCTTGTTTGCAATTCAAACTAGCTAATGCCTGCTTTGACTCCCTGTAGGGCAGGCGCCTGCTTCTTCTATTTGCCCACCAACAGGCATGTGACTCAGCTACACAATAGGGCAAAGCACCTTCTGTTAAAGAGAAGGCCACTATAATTGATTAGTGTGGATCAGAACAGTGTGAACCAAAAGTCAATTCTCCCTTCTTAAAGAATATATATAAAATACAGCTGAACACACTTTAAAGAGAATCACTATTAAACAGGATGACAGTAACATGTGACCAAGGGAAGCAAAAAGTAAAAACTCTACCATTGCAACTACTGAAAGTTCTTGGTTTGCTAGTTTTTTAAACAGCCAGATCATAAAAATACATGTAAATAATCTTTAACACTTAAAAAGTACATTAAAGAAACTGTTTGGTACTTACCTCTGTGGTTGCATTGTACTGTAACACAGGGTTAAGTCAATACTTAAAAAAACATGGTGGACAGTAACTCAGTACTTAGAGAAGGGCTTGGCACATAAGCTTGACGATCTGTCAGTCTCCAAAGTACCTCAACTGCAATTGGACACTCTACTTTACCACCATATAAAACTGAAGCTGATTGGTTAGAACACTTCCTGAGTGGTTACTTCTGCAGAGCATTTGCAGACAGAAGCCATTCTGTGAAAAGAATTTGAATTCAAAGCTTGGCTCAGTTTCAGCAGTACAGAGAAAAGATATCAAAGAAACAGGTTAATATCAAATTGTTGTTCAATTCTAAACAGCTAGGATAATTACTGAATATTCTACTTTGTTGTGGCAGCACATTTTCAACAAATTACCTTGCTCTTATTGTCCTTTTCCCTAAATGTAAAATGATAGCCAGTATGGTATCTCATAAATAAAATAATGTCCCCACATTGCTGTAATAATTGCGATTCCTTGAATATTTCAAGTTCTTTTCAACACATCAGAAAGTACTGAGTCATTTATGAAATAAGACAATCTTTTTTTATTATGGAACTCAATTTTAAAAATGGAAGGGGCTTATTAAAACAAAATGCATAGCAGCAATCCACAATGAACAACAACTTGAATTTATTTAGCCCTTTGACATAGAGAAAAACCTCAAGGTGCTTCACAAAGGTGATATCAGAAGAGAAATATATGCTGATCCAAAGGAGGAAATATTCAGAGTAGCCAAAAGCTTGGTCAAAGTTGTGAATTTTGAGGAAGGCCTTAAAGGAAAAGATGGAGTTGGGGAGATTTAGGGACATAATTCCAGAGCCTAGATGGCTGAAAAGACCTATGGTGGGGGAAAGGGATGGTGATACACAAGAAGCCAGGGTCAGAAGAACACAGCATTCAGGAAGAGGTTACAGTGATAGGGAGGGGCAAGGCCATGAAGGGTTGTACACATGAGAATGAAAACTTTTAATTTAAGGTGTTGTAGAACTGGGAGCTAATTTGGGTAAGTAGGAACAGAGGTGATGCATGAAGCGGGACATGGTGCAGGATGGGAAAAGGACAGCAGTGTTTTGGATGAGCTGAAGTTTACTAAGGGGTAAGATGGAATGCAGGTCAGCAAAGTATTGCAATAGTCGAGTCTGGAGGAGACAAAACTACGGATGATGGTTTCAGCAGCAGATGAGCTGAAGTAGAGGCAAAGGTGTGAAATATTACAGGTGTGATGGAGAGGATATAGGATCAAAAAGGATGGAAACAGTCTGGTTAATGCATGAGACAATGGTCAGTGATGGGGATGGAATTGGTGGCAAGTATACGGAACTTGTGGCAGAGGCTAAAGATGGTTGCTTCAGTCTTCCCAATATTTTAACTGGAGGAAATTACAGTTCATCCAGGACTGCATGTTGGACAAGTGATCTGACAACACAGAAGAAGTGGAGGGGTTGAGAAAGATGGTACAAATGTAGAGCTGGGTGTCATTAGTATACAGGTGAATGCTGACACCATGTCTAGAGATGATGTCGCCATGAGCCAGTATATAGGTGAGGAAGAACAGAAGCCAGAAGTAATGGTACAGAGTTAAAAGAGAACTAATTGCTGAAGATGCTCCGACTAAGAGAAGATAGAACCAAATGTAAGCAATCCCACTTAGTGGGACAATGGAGGAGAGGAGTTGGGTGAGGAAGGTACAGTTGACCATGTCAAAGGCTGCACATAGGTCAAAGAAGATTTGGGTAAATAATGCACCTTGATCATAATTACCAAGGATATCACTTGTGACCCAGGTTTGAGCTTCTTTAGTGCTGTACCAGATACAGAAATTGCGGGCAAATGGGGATGTGGAAAAGATGGGCACAGATTTGGGAGGTGACTTTGAAGAACTTTGGAGAGGAAAGGGAATTTGCAGCTGAAGGTAACTTTTCAGGTTGAGGGGTCAAGGTGGGTTTTCGAGGAGGGGGATTGATGAAAAATGTTTTTGAAAAGAGGCCTTTATCTGAGGAAAGGAAACTATTTAAAATGTCAGCTAGCATGGGGGCCAGGAAAGTCAGCAGTTTTGTGGGAATGGGGTTCAGGGAACTGGGGTGTGTTTCATGGACGAGATCTCAGAGTGGGCACGAGGGGAGATATGGGTGAAAGTAGAAAAATAGGATGTGCAGGGTTAGGACACAGGGAACATTGGGGGAGTTGGTAAGTGGTTAGGTGGGGATTGAAGGGCATCATGATCAGGAGATGGGGAAGGAACTCCAGGGAGATAGGCCTAAGGTTTCCTTATGGGGGCTGAAGGACCAGGCGTGCTCCTCCTGATCCAAAAGGAACTGAAAACAGATTTAAATTAACACCCTTCTGTGCTTTTTGCTGTCCCCAGGTCCACTTGTTGCCAGAATTGCTGGCGGGAAGCCTTCACAGCTTCCTTATGCAGGCCTCAAGTGAAAATTGCAGTTGGCTCCCAAGAAAGTTACCCGCATAATTAAAGAAGGACCCCTGCTGCCTTCCAGAAGGTGTCTCACTCACCTGCTCAAAAAAGCAGGCTAAAATTGCAATCATAAAGGCAGCTAGATCAGATGGAGTATGCCACTGTGGCCATTTAAACTGCCTGCCCAGCTGCAAGGTTAAAATCAGCCCTATAATATACCGAAAGAGACTGTTGACAGAGGATTTCACAATGATGCAATCAGTAACAAAATGCCTTCATCATGTTGTTGATTGCAGCTGGCAATTATTGTGGCTGGAGTAAAAATAGTTTCAAATACACCAAGGAATTGTAGAATTACAGAAAATTCACAGCGCAGTAACAATGCCAGTGGTTACGCTCCACACAAGCCTTCTCCCATTCTATTTACTTTATCTCACTTTAGCAAAGTATTTCTTTCTCCCTCATGTGTTTATCAAGCTACCCTTTCAACGCATCTAGGCTATTTGCCTCAAACACTCCAGTGATAGAAATTTCTGCATTCTCACCACTCTTTGAGTATAGAAGTGTCTCCTGAATTCCTTATTGGATTTATTAGTAACTATCTTAGATTTATCTAGTTTTCTGTTTCAAGTGGAAACATCTCCTCTACAACTACCTATTGAATCCTTTCATAATTTTAAAGCATGGACTTGATGGGCTGAAGGTCTCTTTCTGTACCGTTAAGACTTTATGACCTCTATTAGATCAACCCTCAGCCTTTTTTCTCGAAAACAGAGCTCCAGCCTGTTCAATGTTTTCTGAACAGTCCTTCCTGAAGCAGGACAAGAGGGAACAACTTCAGGATTGTGAAAAGCAAGTTTAAAATATACATAGAGAATGATTAACAGCTGGTGTAAGTTGCCCTGAATGCTGGCTGAGGGCAAGACATAGACCCATTTAAGAAATCGCTAGATGCTGTAATGGGAAGATGGTTGACCTGGCATTCTGAAAGTATGAGATCGAATGGGCCAAAGCCACCGACACAGGCCAGTTGGACCAAATGGCCTGTTTCTGTGCTGTAAATTCTAAGCGAAAAAGCATTCTTTCATCCATTCATAGGAACAGGAGTAGACCATTCAGCTGCTCAAGCCTGTTACATTCAATTGCATCATGGTCAGACTGTACCAATATCCTATTGACATATACATTGATAATTTTACCAAACAAAAATCTATTGATCTCAGTCTTGAAAATTCAGCTGACCCAGCATTCACAGCCATTCGGGGGAGAGACTGCCAGATATCCATGACTCTTTGTGTGAACAAAGGGCGGAGCTGTACTTTTAAGATTATGCCCTCTTGTTCTGAATTTCCTAACCAGAGGAAATAGTTTCTCTATATTTACCCTACTGAATACCTTTATCATTTTAAACACCTCCATTAGATTACCCCTCAACCTTCTAAACTCAAAAGAAAAGTAGCCAGGTTTATACAACCTCTCCTTGTAATTTAAACCTTTGAATCCTGGTATAATTCTGTAGAATCTACACTGTACCGCTTCCAAGACCAGTATATCTTTTCTGAGGTTTGATGCCCAAAACTGAATGCAATGGGCTGAATTTTATGGGCCCTCCTGAGGCGGGGTTGGAGGTGGGGGAGCCCATAGAATCGCGATGGGTAGCAAAGTGGCAGGGTTGGAGGGCCTGTCGCCGCCCCGTCACCAAGCGATTTTCCCGGGAGCGGGATAGACCAATGATGGCCTTCCCGCCCGATGGCCAATTGAGGCCCTTAAGTGACCTATTAACAGCCACTTAAGGGCCTCTTCTCCCCACCGCTGGGATCTAACCAAGCAGGGAGGGGGGTCCCTTCTCCATGGGCAAACTGTGGTAAAGGCCTACTTGGGTATAAAATTGAAACCCAACCCAGGCCTGGCCCATCCACAGCCAAGCCGAACCCGACCCAGGCTCGAGTCCTTTAATTTTTTGTCACGCCCGACCCGAATATCGTGATAAATTTAATGATATCAAACATGTAATTGTGCCCTACCTTGTCCAAATGGTAATATTTGTGATCCTGTTCATCAGTTCCGGCAGCAGGCTATTCCTGCAGATGGAGTTGTGGGGAATCAGGGGCGTGCCTGATCCCGTGAGTTCCTGGAGACAGCACTGTCCAGCCCGACCCGACCCGAGTCCAAATGCTGGAGTCGGAATATAGACCCGAACTGGCCCGAACCCAACACATGTAGTCGGGTCTGGTCGGGTAGCCAGGCTTTAATCTGTGGTCCACTGAGGGCCCTGGCTGGGAAACAGTGCACCTCCCAGGACGCCCCTCCTCGGACTTTACGACAAGCCCCCCACCCTCCCCTCGCCCGGGCTTTCCGGCCTGGCCCCGGCGACCCTGCCTCACTTACCTGAGGTCTGGAGTTCCAGCATTTGGCCTGGATCCAAGGCCTCTGCAGTACTGGCAGTGGCCATCACTCCCGGTAGCGCTGCAATACTGCTGAACTGCTGGCCCGATGATTGACCGGCAGGTCTTGGAGGCAGGATCCCTGTCTTTAAATGGATGGAGATCCTGGCGCTGAAAACTTCATCTCCGGAGCAACAGAGGGTTGTGCTGGGGGAGGTGGGGGGGGTTGTGGGGAGGCAGGCAGCGTGTAAAGGCCGAGGTGGGGTTCTCCCGTCTTTTCAGCCAGGCACTGGGGGCCCCGCCTCCTCCGCAAAATTCAGTCCAATATTTCAGATGGGGTCTGGCCAAGGCTGTGTACAACTTCCTCACTTTTGAATGCCAAACCCTTTTGAGGCATAACTTACACTGCCTCCTAAATTAGTTTCATCTGTAAATTTGTATATACAACTCTACGTTTCTTCATCCAAGTCATGTATGTTCACCCAAGTCAAATATATATGGTAAAAAGCTGAAGCCACAGTACAAATCCCTGGGGAATGCCGCTTGCCACATTCTGCCAATCGACAAACAAACCTTTTATCCCTTCTATCTCCTGCCTCTCAACAAATTACCATGTCATATAGATACCACCAATTTCATGTGCTCTTATTTTAGCTTCTGATTTCTTGTGGAGAACATTATCAAATGTCTTCTGGAAACCCATGTAGACAACATCCATAGATACTCCCCTACCCACCTTGCTAACAACCTCAACAAATTCAACTAATGATGAGATTATCTACCCTTCACAAATCTGCACTCTGATCAACTGATACTTGCCCATGTTCTCAGTGACTCTGAGCCCAATATTTATGGGGAGGTGGGGAGGGTGTGAGGGAGTGTGGTACTGCAGGGAAAATCCACCAGGGCTGGGAATGCGGAGGTCCTGCCTAATTTAATGGCAGCACCTCGTGATAATTTTCTGGCCAAATTAATAGGTTAACTATCTGCCGTGTGGGAAAATCAGCTCTAGGAGGTTGCAGTTGGGGACCCTCGGGGATGGTCTCTGGCAACCGGGAGGAAGCGAGGAGATTGGGGCTTGTTGCAGGGTGCAGGAGGAAGACAGCAGCAATCAGGAGAGGGAGAGCAAGAGATCAGGGCTTGGTGGGGGGATGGAAGGAAGAGGGCAACAATTGGGAAGGGGGAGTGAGAAAGAGCTGGGGGGAAGGAAAAGAGTAGCAATTGGGAGGGGGGGATCAAGCGATTGGAGCATGTTGTGGGGGGAGGTCAGGCCCCCAATTTCATCGTGGGAGCCTAATTTAAATATGTTAATAAAGTGTCCCACTTGTCAAGGGTGGGGCACCCACATGGCATGCTACTTGCACTGTAGAAATGGCAAAGGGCATTGTGGTGGGGGTGTGGTAATGATTAATATCAAGGCCTCTTTTTCTGATGAAAGTAATTTTCGCACAATTTATGTTAAATTGAGAGATCCCTCGTTACCTGGTTTCTATCTCCTTCCCTTCTTAAAGAAGATAATGGCCTTTGCAACTTTCTATCCAAAGGCACAATTCCTGAATCTAAAGACCTTTGGGATATTCCAACTAACACAACTGCAATTCCTCATCTATTTATTTTTATACCATGTGATGGAAACTACCACATTCTGAAGACTTGTCTATCTTTAGTTCCATTACTTATACTGTTGCGATTTTTAAAAACTTGTATTAAATCCACGAATGTCCTCCCCATGACTAGTATTTTGTGCTCTTCCTCCACTGTGTAAACGGATAAAAAGTACTAATTTAACAAGTCTTGTGATAATCTGAAATTAAAACAAATACTTCAGGGAGAATATTTGCAATTCCCTTTAACCCTCACTGCTCTAAAGAGAAATAATCCAAGCTTCTCTAGTCTCTTCATATAACAGAAGGCCCTCATCCCTGGTATCATTCTGGTAAATCTCCTCTGTGCCTCTCCAGGGCCTTGACATTCTTCCTAAAGTGTGGCATTCAGCATTGGACACAATACTTTAGCTGAGGCCTCACCAGTGATTTAGAAAAGTTCAGCATAAGTTCCAGCTTCTTGCAAATGGAATAAGTCATAACCTTGCTGTAAGAGGTGCATTCCTGCTTTAAATAAGGATCCTGCTGATCCACCAGAAATTGTGCCCCAGGAATGAGAGCATTGCCTGTCAGAATGGTCAATTTAGTGGGAAAATCAATGAGATTATAATGAGACTTGGAGTTGTCTTAAACTTCAATCAAAACTCACAAGGGCGGCACAGTGGCGCAGTGGTTAGCACCACCGCCTCACAGCTCCAGCGACCTGGGTTCAATACTGGGTACTGCCTGTGTGGAGTTTGCAAGTTCTCCCTGTGTCTGTGTGGGTTTCCTCCGGGTGCTCCAGTTTCCTCCCACATGCCAATGCCAAAGACTTGCAGGTTGATAGGTAAATTGGCCAATATAAATTGCCCCTAGTATAGGTAGGTGGTAGGGAAATATAGGGACTGGTGAGGATGTGGTAGGAATATGGGATTAGTGTAGGATTAGTATAAATGGGTGGTTGATGGTTGGCACAGACTCGGTGGGCTGAAGGGCCTGTTTCAGTGCTGTATCTCTAAATCACTGCAAACTGTACCAGGGTTAAAATCAGTACAAAGTCACAAGGTGATTATATCTAACAGGTACCTGATGAATTCTATTTATACCATATCTAGAATAGAAATTATGAGTTTTCAGATGATAGCACACGGTGATGTTAACCCCTACTTCTACTATTAACAGGGTCTAATGTCCGAAGAATGCAAATGCAGCCGTATGACAAGCACCATACATAGCCCTGCCATTTCCTCTTCTTCCCCATATCATAAGTTATTGAAATCTTTTCATCCACCTTAAGATAATAAAAAGCTGAATGAACCACGCCAGGATTCATGGCTCTCTGACCTCTGTGCCACGCCCAATCAACTGAAAATTAAAAAGCGAGGCTAACTTATTACAAATACAGGTAATTCCATGGATAGAATATGTGGCACTATTAGAATTTACTGGAATAAATTAGACAGTGTGTGAGTCTTTTGATTTGTTCTGTAGTTGTTACCATGGCAATAATAAGAGGGGTTCTTTTTACATTCGTTTAGGTCTTGTGTGTTTAGCACACTCATTGGCAGCACTTTAGTTGCTAAGGGAACATTTGTTTACCGTGGGATTCATTACACAACATGGATTTTTTTTTCACTTTAAGAATTCAGCATTTTCCACAAAGGAGGAAGTTATTTCATTCAGGCACCTTAGGTGGCTGGCCTGATTAATCAATGGGGGAGCAAAACAGAGTAGGTATTATATTCAAATTGAAAAAAAAAACATCCATTTTATGTGGAATGCTTATATAAGGCACAACAATAGTTTGTAAGCAACCCGCCTCCCACCAAGGCATTTCCTCTGGTGGGGGAATCCAGAACAGCAGGGTGTGGGGTGGGGGGGTATATCTTAAAATTAGAGCCCAACCAATTAGAAGTGAAATCAGCAAACGCTTCTTCAGCACAAAGGTTAGTGGAAATGTGAAAATCTCTTTGAAAGGCTGTGGATTCTGGGGCATTTGAAAGTTTCAAGATTAAGATCAACAGATTTTTTTTTATTAGTTAAGGGTTTTAAGGGATCTGGATGGAAGGTGGGTTAATCGAGTTGAGGTACAAATCAGCCATGTTCTAATTGTATGGTGTAACAGGCTGAAGGGAATGAATTGCCTACTCCTGTTCCTATGTTCACCACAATACATCCAGCCGATCATCAACAGATTCTCAGCAGCAGTGAAGACCTATGACCTCACCTCAATTATAATGAATGTAAGAAATGTGCTCCCCAACAGCTCAGTGGATTTCACCAGTAAGTAGCTGAACCACCAGACAAGCAAGAGGCCCGAATCAATCGCTTCTCTCTGATGAATTAACTGATCTCAGCTTAATGGTATTACAAAGTTACAAAGTATTCACAGCACAGAAACTGGCCATTCAGCCCAACAGGTCCATTCCGGTGTTTATGCTCCACACAAGCCTCCTTCCACCCTTCTTCATTTAACTCCATGGTGCTACAGTTGTTTCCAGTGTCCTTGCATTATGGAGAAGATTGGATAGGGCTTCTCCTCTTGATGATCATACTACAGCCCTTGCTAGGAGTGCACCCATTTGGATATTAAATGAGGATAGAAAATGGATTAGTTATTCCCTGCACCATTTTCACTCTCAAGCTGTACCAGGTATCAAAACTGGTGCAGGGTTGAGTAATTCTGTAGCAAATAGTTACCTCTAGTAACTTAAGATGTTACTGTATTACAAAACAAAGGATGTATTTATTTAAATTGCTTTGAATAACTACGTTCAAAGTAATCTGTCAGGCATATGAGTCAAATGGATACTCATTCTATGAAACGACTAGTAGCATCAGTAATCATAGCAGCAAAAATGGACTAAATAAGCTCAAGGCATGCAGCCCTTTTTTTATGCTACTTGAAATCATGCTAAAATACTCCCAAATTATGCGATTATCAAATGAGATTTCAGCATGATATGGAGTCAGCCGTATTGACCGATAACCTGTTTCTTTTTCTCAGCTAGGTACTTATTTTCCACTGACCTGTGTCTAGCACTCTGCCTCAAGCTTTTTTTTTCTCAAAAATATACTTTATTCATAAAAATCTGTAAAAATACATAAGAAAAAAGTTCAAAACAGCACCAAGTTGACCTTCCAGAAAGTGCAAGGGAAATCAGTTTTCTTCAATACAGGAGCGAGTTGTCTCACAAACCTTCCATTCCATTTTATATACAATGTACATTTTACAACAAACCCATATTTGGTGTATACAGCCCAAGGGGTTTTCCATGGGTCCAGCCCCTCGGTTCACTATGACGGGAGGACCTTACACAGTGGTCTTTCCCCATTGAGCCTTTGCGGCGGCTGCCCCAAGCTTTAGTGCGAACCTCAGCACGTAGTCCTGGACCTTGGAATGTGCCAGTCTGCAACACTTGGTCGTGGACAACTTTTTTCGTTGGAAGACCAGCAAGTTTCAGGCAGACCAAAGAGTGTTTTTCACCAAATTGATGGTTCTCTGGCAGCAGTTGATGTTTATCTCAGTGTGCGTCCCTGGGAACAGCCCGTGGAGCACAGACTCCTGCATTACAGAGCTGCTTGGGATGAACCTCGACAAAAACCATTGCATCTCTTTCCACACCTGCTTTGCAAAGGCACATTTCAGAAGGAGGTGGGCAACAGTCTCTTCCCCACCACAGCCATCTCGAGGGCAGCTGCAGAGGTGGTAAGATTCTGGGCATGCAGGAAGTATCTGACGGGGAGGGCCCTTCTCACCACCAGTCAAGCTACGTCTTGGTCCTTGTTTGAAAGTTCTGGTGATCAGGCATTCCGCCAAATAACTTTGGCAGTCTGCTTGGGGAACCATCCGACAGGATCTACCATCTCCTTTTCCCGTAGGGCCTCGAGGACATTCCGTGCAGACCACTGCCTGATGGATTGGTGGTCAAAGGTGATTTTCGGCACAAACTTTTCCACGAAGGATAGGTGGTATGGCATGGTCCAACTGGATGGAGCGTTCCGCAGCAATGTGGCCAGACTCATCCTTCGGAACACCGGAGACAGATAGAGCCTCAGCACGCAATGACACTTGGTGTTTGCGTACTGGGGCTCAACGCACAGCTTGATACAGCCACACACGAAGGTGGTCATCAGGATGAGGGCAACTTTGGGTATGTTTTTTCCGCCTTTATCCAGAGGTTTGAACATCATGGCCCTCCGGACCCAGTCCATTTTGCATCTCCAGATAAAGCGGAAAATGGATACAGCAGCAACATGATCGCCTCGTACCTGATGACCAGGTGCTTACCCACAATGGCGAGAACACTGCTCCCACATGCTCAGTTTATGGTGTACCATGGCTACTCGCTCCTTCCAGGTTTTGGCGCACACCCCGGCCCTTCTGAACCATATCCCCAGCACCTTCAGGTAGTCTGACCTGACGGCCCAGTTCCCAAAGAACATGGCCTCGCTCTTGCCATGATTTACTTTGGCTCCTGAGGCCAGTTCGAACTGGTCATAGATGCTCATCAGTCTGCAAATGGAGAGCAGATCCGAGCAGAAGACGGTGACATCATCCATGTACAGGGAGGCTTTGACCTGATTGTCTCCGCTGATTGGGATTGTCATTCCTCTTATGCCCGCATCTTTCCTAATGGACTCAGCAAAAGGTTCAATACAGCAAACAAACAAGGCCGGAGAGAGGACAGCACTGTCTGACTCCAGATTTGATTGGGAAACTTTCTGATTCCCACATATTGATTGAGACTGCACTGCTGATCTTTGTGTCCAATTGCCATTTTGGATAAAACCCCATTTTGGAGAGCACGTCCATCATGTATGTGTGTGATATCCTGTCAAAAGCCTTCTCCTGGTCCAAGCTGATGAGGCAGGTGTCCACCCCTCTATCCTGTACATAGGCAATCGTATCCCTGAGTAGCGAGAGACTATCAGAGATCTTCCTGCCAGGTACAGTACAGGTCTGGTCAGGGTGAATCACCAACTCCAGAGCAGACTTGACCCGACTGGCGATGACTTTGGACAGAATCTTGTAGTTTACATTAAACAGTGAGATGGGCTGCCAATTTCTAATTTCAGCCCTCTTCCCCTTCCACTTGTAGATGAGGGTGATGATGCCTTTCCTCATGGATTCTGATATGCTGCCGGGTAGAAGCATACTCTCATACACTTCCAGTAGGTTTGGGCCTATCCAGTCCCACAGAGCCGAAAACAACTCAACCAGTAAGCTGTAGCTTCCAGGAGTTTTACTCATCTTGAAGGACCTGATGGCCTTTGACAACTCGTCCAGAGTTAGCAGTTTGTCCAGACTATCCCGCATGCTGTCATCTAAGACCTCCATGATAGATGACAGGAAGGACTGGGACGCCGTGCTGTCTGTGGGCTTCACACCGTACAGCCCAGCATAAAAGGATTTGCTAATCCTTAGTATGTCAGACTGCAATGAAGTTACCGGGCCATCCTCTTCCTTCAGGCTGCTGATCACAGAGCTCTCTCTCTGTACCTTTTCAAAGAAGAAACGTGAGCACATCTCATCCTGCTCAACGGAGCGGACTCTGGACCGGAAGATTATCTTGGAGGCTTCCATGGCAAAGAGCGTGGCTCTTCAACTCTTGGAGATCCTCCTTGACCTCGACCCCCATCGATTGCAGCCGGAGCAGATTTTGCATTCTTTTCTGGAGTCGGGACATTTCCCTCTGTCTCTCTCTCGCCCTCTGAACACCCTTGAGGATAAAGAACCTCTTGATGTTCGCCTTGATCGCTTCCCACCAGTGCTCCGGAGACTCAAAGAGGGGTTTCACGGTTCTCCAACCTTTGTAATCCCTTTTAAGTTCCTCAATGTTCTCTGGGGTTAGCAGTTTAACATTCAACTTCCATGTCCTCCTGCCAACCCACTGGTTGTCCTGTAAGTGTCAGTCGGCCAGTAGGAGGCAGTGATCAGAGAAGAAAATTGGCTTGACATCGGTGGATCTGACCGTAAAACAAGGGAGTCAAACAGGCAGACCCGTCTGGTCTTGACCAGGTGTATCTATGCTGCGTTCTGTCTGCAGGTTTGCTAAAGATGTCGTGCAGCTTGGCATCTTTTACTGTTTCCATTAGGAATCTGAACGTAACATCCAGTTTGCTGTCATCACTGCCAGATCGTCCAGCTGTATCAATGATGCAGTTGAAGTCACTGTCAAGAATGACTGGCCTGGATGTTGCCAGCAGCAGTGGGAGCTGCTAGAGGCCAGTCAGTCGCTCGCTGCATTGAACTGAGGCGTATACGTTGATTAACCGGAGTGGAACATTGTTGTACATTACATCCGCTACGAGGAGGCAGCCGCCCACCACCTTCTTAACTTCGGAAATGGTGAAGTTGCCTCCCCGCAGCAGAATACCCAGGCCGGAGGAATGGGAATCATTTCCCCCAGACCAGATTGATGGCCTGTGTGACCACCACCGCGACCATTACCTGTAAGTGCTGAGGTGCAGGATTCCACACTCCTGCAGAAACAGCAGGTCGGCTTTGACCTTGGAGAGGTAGTCCAAGGTTGAAACACATCGCGTAATGGATTTAACGCTACGCACGTTAATTGAAGCAATCTTCATACCCATTTTAAAGTTGGGTGTTGCTTATCACACCAGGTGTCTTTGCTAGTCCCAGTCCTTTGCTATGTTCCTGCATACCCACAGTGTACACAAGCTGTTTCACATTCTTTGGACTCAAAAACCTGTCCTGATACTAATGGGGGTTTTGTTCCGCTGAGGTGACATCGGGGGGAAGCGGGGGGGGGGGGGGGTGCGGGTTCTTGTAGGCAGCAAGGCTTGGGCTGTCCTCTGCTGGTTGTGTCTTTCCCCTCTGTCCCTCCTTGAAGACATCACTGCTCCCGGCTTCTCGGAGCTGGAGTGCGCCAGACGCTTCGTTGCTCTCAGTCTCCCGGAGCTGGGGTGCGCTGGGCATCTCGCTGGTTTTGGCGCTTTGGGGTTGGGGCACGCGGGCCTGTCACAGCTTCCAGTGCCCTGGAGCTGGAGGCCTTCCTCTTCCAGTTCCTTTGAGTTTTGCTGCTCCTTTTGCAGGTGTCGTCTTTCTGGCCCTTCCTCGTCCAATGAGGAGGAGCTGCTGTAGTCTGTCTCAGACGGTAGCCTCCTCTTGCCACTGGTTTGGGTGGTGACCTGTTCCTTTTTTGGAGGCTTCTTCTTTGCAGTTTTCCTTTTTCCCACTTGCCACTGACCAGTTTGTCCATCTGCTGCCTCCTCCTCCATTGATTCTGTCTGTAGAGGAGGAGTTTCCGGGCACGGAGTAGGTGTTGGATCATTGGGTGCAGCTGTCTCCCCTTTCTTCTCCTTCTCAGATAGACTTTCCTCGCTGTGGGGAGGATTTCTTGTCTCCCTCCCAGCACCAGACGTGTTCGCCGTTCCTTCACCCGGCCTTTCCTTGGACCTTGCCGCCTGTGCATAACTGAGGCATCATTTGGGGCAGGTTTTGTAGAGGTGGCCTGCCCCACCGCACAGGTTGCAGCACATGTTCTGTTTACAGTCCTTGGTCTGATGGCCTTCCTTCTTGCAGTTCTTGCAGATGACTGTGCTGCAGTTGGCCGCCATATGACCAGATTTGCCAAGGTGCGACAAACTCTGGGCTGCCCCGTTTTGACCAAGAAGCCTCAACTTCCCCCAATAGCGAAGCTGGAGGGGGGATGGATGATGGCTCCGCGGCATCGACCTTCAAGGTCACCTTGACCTGCCGCTTGCTGGTCCAAATCCCAAACGGGTCCTTGACATCAGTGCTGCTCCCAACCCCCTCGACAGACCTGGCGAGGAAGGCGAGTGCCTCCACGACAGGAACATGGGGGTTGTAGAGGTGGATTGTCACCACCCGGTCGCGTTGTGATGGCAGCGTGAAGAGTGGCTCCGCTGTGAGGATCGACAGCAGCGCCTGTTTTCCCCTCTCCTTGAACACCTTCAGGAACTCGATGCATCCCGCCACATTCTTGAACGTCACATCGAAATATCCACTGCTGGGGAAGTCCTGCAGGCAGCTTTGAATCCACAGCAAACAATAAGGATTTTCTTAATGAAGGAGGTACAGTCAACAGGTGCACTTCCTTCATTCTCCTTCATCACCACCTGTATGGTGTTACGCACTCCCTGGCCTGAAGCTCTAGAATTGGTTATAGCCATTTTACTCAAAACCTACCTGGAACAGGATCAAAGGCCACTGATCATGGTCTCTCCCCTGCCTCAAGTTAATAATGAAAATAGGGGATGAGGTCATATTTTGACAGACTCCCAGCTGAGACACTTCAAGCAATTCCCATGATGAGTGCTATCTTTTGAGATATTTTCAAATTTATGATTTGAGAAATCTCTCAATGTTCCTGAAACCAAGTGAGTCCAGTCCAAGTGGTACAGAGTTTGTTTCAGCAATATTGTCCCACATGGTATTGGTACTTCTGAATGGGGGTTTCCTGACTGAGAGTTGGGTGTAATCTACATAGAATTTATATAGAACCTTTTGTTATTCAGTGCTGATGATGTCCTTAGTGCACTTTTCCATCTAACAGCAAAGTTGGAAGCACCAATAGCACAAAGACTTGAGCAGTTCAAGGAGAAGGCCTACGATCACTTTCTCAGGGAACTCCTTCTTTGGCCTCCTTGTCTCGAGAGACAATGGGTAAGCGCCTGGAGGTGGTCAGTGGTTTATGAAGCAGCACCTGGAGTGGCTATAAAGGCCAATACTAGAGTGACAGACTCTTCCACAGGTGCTGCAGATAAACTTGGTTGTCAGGGCTGTTACACAGTTGGCTCTCCCCTTGCGCTTCTGTCTTTTTTCCTGCCAACTGCTAAGTCTCTTCGACTCGCCGCACTTTAGCCCCGCCTTTATGGCTGTTCGCCAGTTCTGGCGATCACTGGCAACTGACTCCCACGACTTGTGATCAATGTCACAGTACTTCATGTCGCATTTGCAGACGTCTTTAAAGCAGAGACTTGGACGGCCGGTGGGTCTGATACCAGTGACAAGCTCGCTGTACAATGTGTTCTTGGGGATCCTGCCATCTTCCATGCGGCGCACATGGCCAAGCCATCTCAAGCGTCGCTGGCTCAGTAGGGTGTATATGTTGGGGATGTTGGCCGCCTCGAGGACTTCTGTGTTGGAGATATGGTCCTGCCACCTGATGCCAAGGATTCTCCGGAGGCAGCGAAGATGGAATGAATTGAGACGTCGCTCCATCCATCCATCAATATTAGCGACCACGCTCTGGAAGTGGTTCAAGAGTTCACCTACCTCGGCTCAACTATCACCAGTAACCTGTCTCTAGATGCAGAAATCAACAAGCGCATGGGAAAGGCATCCACTGCTATGTCCAGATTGGCCAAGAGAGTGTGGGAAAATGGCGCACTGACACGGAACACAAAAGTCCGAGTGTATCAAGCCTGTGTCCTCAGTACCTTGCTCTACGGCAGCGAGGCCTGGACAACGTATGTCTCAGGGAACTAGGGTCAAACAATGAGTACAGCTTTCCAGTATCACCTACATCCCAAGAATGAATTTTCAAAAAAACTTAGCTAATGAGCTATCAGCACTGAGGGATGTTAAAAGATTACCAGATGATAGGTGCTGTAGCGTCTTCAGTGACTAGACAGTCTAAATAACATGGGGATCATGGCACAATTGCTTACCCAAGGCCAAATTGTGTTTAGCTGCTCCCCCTTCAGAGTGGGATTCCTATATAAAGACACCAGTATAAACTGCAATTCCAGAAGCCCCTGAACAGTTCAGAACCTATCGCAAGTGTTTTCAAGTTCTTTAAGTTCAGAAAACGCTGAAGCTACCACAAGAATAATGTCTCCAAAAGCTCTATCAGCTTTACTTGATAGCATCCTAGGATCCCTTTAAAAAGCATTTAAAATAGCTGCCTTGGGACTTGTACAGCTTGTGGTTGGTGTGCAGGAGCAGTAAGTGGTATTAGTCATAATGCTGTCACTTGACACCAGTTTCAATTTATTCATTTGGTTCTTGCCTGTTTCAGACAGGAGTTCTGGCCATCAGGATTAATGTCCCTTCCCCCCTCCTCCAGCTAGCTGTAAAAGTAGCAGCAAATGGGCAGGACAAACAGCCATTTTGTTCTCTGTCTGCTACTGCTCAATGTCTCAGTGTGAATGGGGAGGTAAAGAGTCGAGGATTGCCCCATTTTGTTAAAGTCTAAGATATCAAATATTTTGTCACAGATGATACTAAAGTTTCCAAAACCTGCACTTACAATAAAAGGCAGAGGTACTAATTGTTTTACAGAACTTTGGCTCTTAGCCAGAGAAGCCTTCATCTGCATCTTCAAAGTAGTACAGCTTTAGCTTACTGTACAAAGGCCATGAAAGGGTAGGGAAGATGGAAAAAAAACAATTAACCAGGGTTCCTGCCTGGAACACATTACTGGTAGTGCCGAGACTGATGATACAAATGGCAACTGCTAGGCTCATGAGTGAAATCAGTTTGAACAGACTCAATGCATTTTTTAATGTATGTCTGGAGAGTGTTGCTGGTGGGGGGAGGAAGGAATTAAATCCTAAAAAACCCTAAAACCCTCCAGAAGGCAGGTGCTTTTTATAGCATTCCTTGTGGGGCAGGAGGAGCATGGAAACCTTCAGCCTCCCTTCTGCTAATTGTAGTCTCTCTCAAGTCACTGTCATGATCGGTGACATCCCCCCAACAAACCCCCATTCTGAAATCAGTCCCGCCATCCTGGCTGATCAACTTCCTGACCCTGACCAAATGAAGCCCACTCCAAGATTGCATTTGCCAAGGGCCTTCTCCAAGGATCTCTGGCCGCAGCCTCCTGCGTTGGTTTTTTTACCTGGCAGCCAGGCAGCCGCTCAAATTGGCTAGATGCTGGGTGGGAAACGGAACAGCCAAATGATAATAAGGTCCTGCCATTAAATTTGGCAGGGCCTTTGCATCCCCATCCTCAATGGACTTCCCCTGCACTCTCCCCGCCTCCCTAAAAATATCCTGATGTTACAATAGTCAGTGCTTTTTTTAAGTTGGAAAGTCAAAGCATATTGTTCAGGCAGTGCTGAGCAAGTTTTATTTTACACCTACTCATATGTCTGGATGAGTGCAGCTCCAAAAACACTCAAGAAGCTTGAAACCATCCAGGACAAAGCAGTCTGCTTGATTGCCACCTTAAGCGTTCACCTCCTCTACCACTGGTACAAAGTGGCTGCAATGTGCACCACCTACGTGAGGCACTGGAGCAACTAAATATGGGATTAATGTAGGATTAGTATAAGTGGGTGGTTGTTGGTCGGCACAGACTCAGTGGGCCGAAGGGCCTGTTTCAGTGCTGTATCTCTATGACTATGACTTCTTAGACAGTACCTCCCAAAGCCATGGCCTCTATCCTCCGAGAAGGGCAAGGGCAGCAGGCACAAGGGATGCCAGCATCTCCAAATTCTTCTCCAAGTCACACGCCATTCTGACTTGGAAAAATATAGTTGTTCCTTCATCATTGCTGGGTCAAAGTCCTGGAACTCCCCACTTAAGATTGGTATGAGAGTACCTTCACCACATGGACTGCAGTGGTTCAAGAAGGTGGATCATCACCATCTTCTCAAGGGCAATTATGGATGGGCAATAAATGCTGGCCTTGCCATCAACATCCGTATCCCATGAATGAAGCAAAACTCATGCTATATGTGAGCTTGAGAAACTTGATGGACATTATTGCGAGGGCCTTATTTTCACCCAATCTATGTCTACGGAGAAATACAACTTGGAACCAGGCCCTTTAAGTCCAATTAGTTCATGTCCACATTTAGTCTCCATGTGAGTAAATAGTTCTAATCAAGATAACCTACCCTCTTTCAATATCCCTTCAATCCCTTTTCCTTCATTCGCATATCCAATCTAATCTTGGACGTTGACAAAGTTTTTGCTTTGACCATTAATCCTGGAAATGAATTCCAAAGCCTCATAAGTCTGTGTAAAGAAGTTTCTCCTGCCTTCTGTTCTAAATCTCTTACATTTAATCTTGCAACTACTGCTTTTATTCTTGTCACTTCAAACACTGGAAATAGTCTATGATCTAACCTGCTCCATTCATTGATTCATGATTTTAATCACTTCTTTCATATCTTAAACGGTGTGGTTTCTAATGAAAACAGGCCCAATTTTTCAAGTCATAGAAGGCAGCATCCTCATGAATCCATGTTGTGCCCTCTCTAAAGCCTCAAAAAATTCCCTATATTTATTTTGACATTGGGCACAAGAAATCTTACATTTTCTTTATTGAGATTTTTCTAGCTGCATTTCAAAGTAAAATACACCACTGCTTGGAATGATAAAGAACATTTGCTTTCAACAGTACTGACTGTAGCCATCGAGGAAATGTGATTCTGAACTGATCCACATGCTATAAAAAATTATTTATGATTGGTTTTCACATTAGAACTTATAACTTAACTGATGTTGCCTGGCATTCGTGTGATCTGTGGACAAAAAGAAATAAACTGAAAAATCCTTGGTATCTGCCCAATTCAAGTTTTATTCAAGTATTAAAAGCTGTTATTTTGAAGAAGTGAAGATTTACTGACATATGAACAAATCTAATTGATTAAAATGGGACGGAATTGTTGGACTTCTTGCTCTGTTCTTGTTGTGTCCCGAAAACTCCTTACAATTTTAGCAAAGGTTCGTACTGAACCAGTGTATAAAAATATGTTAAACTGGAATATTGCAAGAAGGAAAATATTGTGTAGCATATGGTCAGAATAAACAGGAAGCATAATGCTAAACAATTATCTGAAAACCAGGGAAGTTATTAAGAAACTGCTAACCATAAATAGTAACTGTGTGTGGGCTGAAAGGTCACTTTCCATTGTACTCAGTTGTTTGCAGCAGTTCAGTAATGGGGCTGGTAGTGCTGATAACTACATGTAGTCCACCCAAGATTCTGAAAGGTTCTGCCTGAATAGAGATTCTGAGAAGACTTCAGCTCAGACAAGTGCTAGGGCAATATTAAATCCACTCCTTATAAATGCTAAAGACCATCCACTGCCGTTTGCTTCAGTGAAGGCTGGTAAATGTTTTCAAAAATGAAAAACTTTTCAGGACATATTTTTGGAAATAATGATTACTTATTTGTCTTCCCTCACTTAAGGAACCACTAATAGATGATCCTGAGCCAGCAGAAACACAATGTACTCACAATCAAGTGATGGACTAAAAATATTTTGAGACCTTTGACATCATAGGAAGCTTCAACAGTAAAGAGAAATGTGGAGACTCAATCTCCAGGAAAAGCAAGCTGTCTTTCCAAAGAGTTAGTTAGTAATTTTGTTAGCTCCACTTGCAAATGAGAAAATAACAAAAAAAAGCTTTTTCCACCCTTTTTTCTCCCACCGATTTTCCGCACTCCCGTATCTAATGGAGACATTGGCCTTGAAATTGGGCTCCAGAGCACTCAGGTGCTGGTGCTATGGAAGCCCTGAACTCAAAAAAAAATCATCTGGCATGGCCCACATCGCATGCTGTAACTGACAGGGTGTTGGCTTGGGTGTACCATGCATGTGCTGGAAGAATGAAGATTTGGCAGATTGTGATGTCAAAAACCTCTACTGCTGTTTGATGAACAATCTGCCATTTTGAACCATGCGGTCCAGTTAACGTCCTCTCATAATCACTCCGAGCTGAATTTGCATCCAGCTATAGGAGGGCCCCCCCCACCCCCCCCACCCCGCCACTAATATTATTTAAAGGACTAGCCATCCAACTTCCCAGTGGGGTGCTTTCAGCTTACCTTTGCTGGTGCAAAGGAGGTGGAAGTATTGTGTTGTGTTATTGGAGGAGTTTTAAGTGGTGCTGGATCCTGACAAGGAGGTCAGATGAGTTGTTTGGTCTGTCAGGAAAAAAGCCTGCTTCAGTAATGGGGGCTTTACTGCAGTCCCTCTTTTTAAAAATTTTTAAAATTTGTTTGTGGTATGTGGGTGTCACTGGCTAGGCCGGCATTTATTGCCCATCCCTAATTGCCCTTGAACAGAGTGGCTTGCTAGGCCATTTCAGAGGGCATTTAAGGGTCAACCACATTGCTGTGGGTCTGGAGTCACATGTATGCCAGACCAGGTAAGGATGGCAAATTTCCTTCCCTAAAGGACATTAGTGAACCAGATGGGTTTCATGGTCATTATTAGACTAGCTTTTAATTCCAGATTTTTTATTAATTAAATTCAAATTTCACCATCTGCCATGGTGGGATTCAAACCCATGTCCCAATAGCATTAGCCAGGGCCTCTGGATTACTTCTTCTTTTGGGCCTCCTTATCTCGAGAGACAATGGATACGCGCCTGGAGGTGGTCAGTGGTTTGTGAAGCAGCGCCTGGAGTGGCTATAAAGGCCAATTCTGGAGTGACAGGCTCTTCCACAGGTGCTGCAGAGAAATTTGAGCACCCATTGAAGCAGGCAGACTGTGGCGGGACAGAACCTTATTGACCGGGGGCTGCCCGGTTTGAGGCGGGCGGTAGCTGTCCAGTGAGGTGCAATGACCTCTCCCACCGACAAAGGCAACCCGTGGCGCCCAGTTTCTACGCCAATTTATCTGGACTTATAACCCGTAACTGCTGCCTTCCGTGTTGTTTCAGTCGCTGTGAGGCAACTATGGAGTGAGAGTTGCCCAGTCGTCAAAACCCCCCTCTCGGCCTTTCTGGTGATTACTAGTCCAGCAACATTACCACTACACCACCACCTCCCCCTCTTAGACTGCAGCATGACTTGGCAATGCAGCACAGAGGGAGGAGGAAGAGGGCTTTCAATAGAAGATCATTTTTTAAATTCATTCATTGGATGCAGGTGTCACTGGCTAGGCTAACATTTATTGCCCATCCCTAATTTCCCTCGAGAAGGTGGTGAAGAGCTGCCTTCTTGAACTGCTGCAGTCCTTGGGATGTAGGTACACTAAGTGCTTTCAGGAAGGGAGTTCCAGGATTTTGACCCAGCGACAGTGAAGGAATGGTGATATAGTTCCAAGTCATGATGGTGTGTGGCTTGGAGGAGAACTTGCAGGTGGTGGTGTTCCCATGCATCTGCTGCCCTTGTCCTTCTAGGTGGTAGAAGTCACAAAAGACCCACAAAAGGTCACAAAATACCCACAAAAGATCTTTAGGGAGCACTTCTACTACCTCCACCTCAGCCAGGAGCAGTGTCCAAGGTGCCTGAGTTACAACAAGGAGATGGTCACTGAACTGTGCCACCTCCTACAACCCAACCTGCAGCTTAACAGCAGGTCAAGGATGGCATTGCCAGTGGCTGTCAAGGTCACCTTCACTCTAAATTTCTATGCCAGCGGATCCTTCCAGGCCAGCGCAAGTTCCGCAATATCTCACAGTTCGCCGTCCATTGATGCATCAGAGAGGTCACAGAAGCCTTGTTTAGAGGATGAGGGGGCTTCATTGTCTTCTCACTGACCAGAGAGAAGCAGGAGGGGAGAACACCTGAATTTATCAGGCTGGCAGGATTCCCAATGGTGCAGGGTGCAATCGACTGGACACATGTGGCTCTGTGGGCCCCACATGTTAACAGGGAGATGTTCTGTAACTGCAAGGGCTATCATTCTATCAACGTCCAGTTGGTGTGTGACCACGACTAGAAGATCCTCTCAGTGAATATCTGTTACTCGTTTAAACTTTTATAGGTCCGGGGAAATTCCCTATGTCAGCCATAACAGGCTCCCCACTCTGTAGCCGCCTCCCTTCATCTGGTCTGCCCCAGACAGCACATGCAGCCCATGCACCCCCATGAAAATCTCAAAACTCCCTATTAACAAGGTCTTAATAAGTTCCTAGAGCACCTTAAGTGGCTTTAATTGGATTGGGCGAGATTTTGATGCCGCCCTCCCTCCCGACCTGGTGAACATGCCTGGTGTGGAAACAGCATCAGGAAACCAGCACGCTGGCCAATGTTGGTATTTTTGGGTCCTATCTGCCTCTGTTCCCATTCCTGGCGGGTCCCAAAAATTCAGCCCCATGGAATTTACTCTGTATCATTATATAAACATAAATTGTACAAATTAAACTAAGTAACTTCAATGACATCTATACATGTTTTAGCTTACTGTAGAATCAGATTATGAATTAAACAAAACATTACCTCATTGTGTGTTAACTTGATCCAATTTTGAAGCGATCAAAGAAGTAGACATGCAAAAGATATTAGGAACCAGTCTGGAACATCCAGGTCCTGCTACTGTACAAGTAGTTATATAGCAGTGTGGGTTAACTCCCATAAAAGTAAGACATTAGGATTGCTTTTGGGAGCAATTGACACCACTGAACCTAAGAATGTATCTAAGACAGACCTGAACTCAAAATAATTGGTGGCAGCTCCCTGGGATACTGAGTTACACTGGTAGAGTTAAAATTTTAAGAATGGAATAGAACAATGGTATCAAAAAAATGTAGACCTTGAATTGGCATGGTTGGTGGCGAATGAGAAAGTGAAGAGAGATAGTTTCAACTAACAGAATGTGAGCTTCAAATAGAGCTTGAGCAGACAGAAAGCAAGGGAATTTTGTAGCATGAGAAGAAACATAAGAAAACAAAGCTAC
This sequence comes from Heterodontus francisci, assembly GCF_036365525.1. Taxonomy (NCBI): domain Eukaryota; kingdom Metazoa; phylum Chordata; class Chondrichthyes; order Heterodontiformes; family Heterodontidae; genus Heterodontus; species Heterodontus francisci. Next base: position 82,497,917 of record NC_090386.1, read on the forward strand.
CAAGAAGGCGAGGGAGCATTACCATGCTCTTGAACTGACAGATGAACATACATCAGCAGTTAATCTGATAAATGGTGTAGTAAAAATCAGGGCCCAACTTTTTATCAAATCAAATCTTATTCTAAATTTTAAAGGGGCGGCGCAGTGGTTAGCACCGCAGCCTCACAGCTCCAGGGACCCGGGTTCAATTCTGGGTACTGCCTGTGCGGAGTTTGCAAGTTCTCCCTGTGACCGCGTGGGTTTTCGCCGAGTGCTCCGGTTTCCTCCCACAGTCAAAGACTTGCAAGTGATAGGTAAATTGGCCATTGTAAATTGCCCCTAGTGTAGGTAGGTAGTAGGGAATATGGGATTACTGTAGGGTTAGTATAAATGGGTGGTTCTTGGTCGGCACAGACTCTGTGGGCCAAAGGGCCTGTTTCAGTGCTGTATCTCTAAATAAATAAATAAATAATTTTAGCCAAACATTTGAGGCTAAAAATTAGCTTGCCCCATTTTTTGGGCACAGGGGTCATGATTCACAACCAGTCCTTGCTCGTGCCCATTCAGATCAAGCACACAAATTTGGTGCACCTACCTCATCAGCATGATCTAGGGCAGGCAGGCAGGGAAGTAAAATAATGGTGCCGGTTGGTGTGCCGGGTTCCCGACGCCATTCCCGGTGCTGGCGAGTTTCACCATGGCAGGGAGAGGGTGGCCCTGAGATCCCAGCCAATCCATTAAGAAGACCAATTAATATTGTTAAAGAGCTCACTGAGAGCTCGTCAAGGGCATTTTCTGATTTTCACAGGGGCGCACAGGTTTCACGTGCTGTCTGGGGTAGACCAACTGAATAGAGATGGACACAGAGCAGGCAGGCAGTCATGTCCACCTGAGGGAATTAGGCAGGCCCCATGAAAAGGTGACTGGTGTAGAGGGGAACTTGGCCATTGGGAAACAGGTGCCATTGGCTCAGCACAGGTTCGGGAGTGTGTTGACTGCGCACTCAGACAGTGCAGGAGGTTGTCACCCTCCTGGCATCACAGGGGCATAAGAGGAGGGGCAAGGCTGCCAAAAACAATTGGGAGACCATCTGTCCAGAAGGAAAGTAGCAGCTGACACAACTCTCAGATTTTAGGTCCGGTGACGATGAGGAACAACACTCTCTACAGGAGGGACAGTGCATCGGGAGGGCTTACTCATTGTGGTGGTCTGCTGTACATTCCATAACAGACCCTCCAGAGAGGTTGGGACCTTGCAGATGGTGAGTTCCTGGAAGGACACAGCTCATTGGAGGAAGAGGAGGAACAGGGCATGGAAGAGGAGGAGGAAAAGGAGGCAGAGAGGGAAGATGCAGAACATCGAAGTGACCCAGCTGCACAGGGGGTGACTCCTCTAATCCAGGAGCAACAGCATGGTATGGAACGCACTCTGAGCTGCTAGTGCTAACACTTCATCGAACACACAGCCCGGAACATGTAAACTCTTACAGCCAATGAGGGATATACATCTGCCCAGAGGTTTTACCATCACTGTTGATGGATCTTTGCTCACCTGCACTGCTTCATACCTCTTTTGATGTACCACCATTAATAAAATGGGGCTCACATGTATGGCTTCATGTTTCAATATTTACATGGTGGTCATAAAGGAAAACAGTGCACAGGTACAGGAAGAAGACATCCCAGTGACCCACTCAATGCTCTAGTCGCCTCTGAGCTCAGCCACTTCTACGCAGTTTTCCCCTAGTGGCCTTGGAGGAAGTGGAGGTAGCATCCTTACATGTCTCTGCCTGCCGCTGAGATGCATGTGACGGTCATTCTCATTGTGGAGGTGTCCATGGGAGCTCCTCCAGAGGCTGCTGCACCAGCATCATTGCAGGGCAGTCTCTTTCACTGGGCTCTGGTGCACGGATGCCCCCTTTGTCAGAGGGGCCAACGAGATTGAAGATGATGAAGGCCCAGAGGAGTGATACCCTCATCCTCCTCAGTGACATCCTCAGCCCTTGCCTGGCACTGCAGATGGCTGGAGGATGCATCAGCTGGGGTGCAATTGGCATCCCCTCCAAACATTCCTGCGCCATCAGCGCTAATGACTGGCCCAGGCTACATAGTGTGGCATGCATCCTGTCAATGTCAGTGTGCAGTTCCTGCATGAACTCTAAGTGCTGCTGCATACCGCTCTCCATGAGGTTGGCCACTCTCTCAATGGAGGGGCTCATGCGCTCAAAGCCCTGAGCCATTGTGCACATGAGCTGGATGGGTTCTGTTACGTTTTCTGGTTGCCAGATGTTAGAAATAATCACGCTTTATCAGGCATCAGGTGGCAGGACTATATCTCCAACACAGAAGTCCTTGAAGCGGCCAACACCCCCAGCTTATACACACTACTGAGTCAGCGGCGCTTGAGATGGCTTGGCCATGTGAGCCGCATGGAAGATGGCAGGATCCCCAAAGACATATTGTACAGCGAGCTCGCCACTGGTATCAGACCCACCGGCCGTCCATGTCTCCGTTATAAAGACGTCTGCAAACATGACATGAAATCGTGTGACATTGATCACAAGTCGTGGGAGTCAGTTGCCAGCATTCGCCAGAGCTGGCGAGCAGCCATAAAGACAGGGCTAAATTGTGGCGAGTCGAAGAGACTTAGTAGTTGGCAGGAAAAAAGACAGAGGCGCAAGGGGAGAGCCAACTGTGCAACAGCCCCAACAAACAAATTTCTCTGCAGCACCTGTGGAAGAGCCTGTCACTCCAGAATTGGCCTTTATAGCCACTCCAGGCGCTGCTTCACAAACCACTGACCACCTCCAGGCGCGTATCCATTGTCTCTCGAGATAAGGAGGCCCAAAAGAAAAAAGAAAGAATACTTGGAAAGGCTGGAGTCTTTGTTTATTCGTTCAGCTAGCATGCTGCCTGGTGTAGGACTGCTTGAGACTCGTTTCCTGTTACAGGTCACATGACTCTCTAATGCAGTCATGAATGTGGCCCCACTGGAGCACTTATACATCACAATTAGTTCCTGGCTAATTGGTTCCTAGCACTTTATAGATAAGTATAAAAATATATAACATCCTTCTTTCTTTAAAAACATAATGCCCCTATATCAATATAACTGTCCCAGTTATTAACTTTACTTTAAACTAATGATTATCAAACGACTTTTGGAAATAATCTGAACCCCTTTTTAGAGTCTTTTATAGTGTGTATTCTTTTCTAAAAATATTATTCACGGTATCGCTTGAGTGGTAAGATGTTGCACCTCCATCTTGTAGATTTGGCATTCGTTGCTTTCAGTGGTGAGTTGGCATGCTGCACAGGCAATGTAGTCTCACTTGATGGTGATGTTGTTCATGTTGTCTCGCTGGATATTGATGTTTCCCATGTTGTTGATGGTCTTTTCTGTTTTGCCAGCTCAGGTGTAGGTCGAATATGGATTCTGTTCCTTTTCATTTGGTTACCGGTTTCGGTCTCAATGATGCATGACCTTGGGGGTCTCAGCTTCACCAACAACTTTTGCTGGGCTCCAAATTTTCATGATTGAATCCTGTACACGTACAGTTTGTCTTTTCAACAGCTCAGGTAGGGATTTAGCATGCTTGTTGAAGTGTTGCTCTCCACTTGCCTGTGCTTCAGTGAGTTGTTGTCTCACTTCTTCCTGGTCACTTGAAGGGTGGATTTTGCTCGGCAGAGTGGTCTTATATTTTCTTCTACTCAACATCTCTGCTAGTGATTTCATGCCAGCCTTGAGACGTGTGGATCGGAGTGACAATAAGGCCAGGTTTGGGTCTTCCTTTGTCGCTTGGCATTTCACAAGGATTCGAGTACAAGAGCAGGGAGAGGATTCGAGTACAGGAGCAGGGATGCCTTTCTGCAATTATACAGGGCCACACCTGGAATATTGTGTGCAGTTTTGGTCTCCTTATCTGAGGAAGGATGTTCTTGCTACAGAGGGAGTGCAGCAAAGGTTTACCAGACTGATTCCTGGGATGGCGGGACTGACGTATGAGGAGAGATTGAGTCGGTTAGGATTATATTCGCTGGAGTTCAGAAGAGTGAGGGGGATCTCATAGAAACCTATAAAATTCTAACAGGACTTGACAGGATAGATGCAGGAAGGATGCTCCCGATGGTGGGAGAGTCCAGAACCAGGGGTCATAGTCTAAGGATACGGGGTAAACCTTTCAGGACTAAGATGAGGAGAAATTACTTCACCCAGAGAGTGGTGAGCCTGTGGAATTCGCTACCACAGAAAGCAGTTGAGGCCAAAACATTGTATGTTTTCAAGAAAGAGTTAGATATAGCTCTTGGGTCTAAAGGGATCAAAGGGTATGGGACGAAAGTGGGAACAGGTTACTGAGTTGGATGATCAGCCATGATCATAATGAATGGCTGAGCAGGCTCGAAGGGCCGAATGGCCTACTCCTGCTCCTAATTTCATTGTTTTGACCATCTGGACGTGTCTTTCTATAAACCTGTGTCCCCGTGGGTAGTGTGGTGATGAGGTGATGGTGTTGAAACCATACTGGTCAGCGAATTCCTTAAATTCTCTGGATGTGAATTGGGTACCATTGTCACATATTAATCTTTCAGGAATCCCTTGCTCAGCGAACAGAACTCGTACTGCTGAGATGATTGTTGTGGCTCTCAAGTCTTTCACCTTCCAGATAAAAGGGAATTTTGAGTAGTAGTCTGCAATGATGAGATACCATTCTTGATTATATGTGAATAAATTGGCTCCTACGGTATGCCATGGTCTGGGCGGTACTTCTGTAGCCATCATCTCCTCTTTTTGCTGTGTGTTTCTGTAATTCTGGCATACATTGCATGTAGACATCATATTTTCGATGTCTTTGTATATGCCTATCCTACACAGCTGATCTGGCTCTGAGCTTACACTTCTCCATTCCCATGTGGCCTTCATGTATCTTCTGGAAAAGTTTTTCCTGCATTGTATTGGGTATGATTATTCTGGATCCGACAAGCAGAACACCATCTTCTGGTGAGATGTCATCTCTGATAGATCAGTACTGCCATATTGCTGGCTGTGTTTGCTGTATCTTATCAGGCCATCCCTGGATCGCTTGCTGAGATAGCATTTGTAACACCTTGTCTTTGCTGATCTCATCTCTAATTTGACTAAATTTAGATAGTGTTACATTCACTAGGTAATGAATCTTTATACCTAGATCTATCTCATGTTTCTCCTGTGGTGACAACCAAGATAGGATATCTGCCAGCACCATTTCTCTTCCTGGCTTGTATTTTAGAGTAAAATTGCAACTCTGAAGCCTCAAGAGTAACCTTGGTAGTCTTGCTGGTGCTTTACATAGATTTTTCTTGTAGACCTGCTCCAGTGGACGATGATCGCTCTCCACCATGAACTTTCTCCCATAGAGGTATGTGTGGAACTTCTCACATCCATACACAACTTCCAAAAGCTCTCTTTCTATGTAGGCATATGTTGTCTCAGCTGATGTTAGAGCTTTGGATGCAAATGTTATTGGCTTTCCTTCTTGTACCAGGGCTACGCCCAGTCCTTTTGTAGAAGCATCTACTTGCAGAGTGACAGCTTTCCTTCTGTATAGTATGACAGACTTGTCTACTTGCATTCTACTTTTTTGAGTTTGTTGAAACTCCTGTCAGGTGACTCTGACCACTGGTACTCTACATCTTCTTTCATTAGCTCCCGCAGGTTTGCTGTGTGTTCCAACATGTGCGGAATGAAGGATCAAGACAAGGAAACTTCTCAACTCTCTCTTATCTCAAGGGGCTTCCATCCCAGAGATGGCTGAGATTCTTTCAGGACTCCGTCAGGTGTGTACACCATTCCGAAGAACTGGCATTCTGTCACTTTCACAATGCATTTGTCTGTGTTTAGCTTAATCCCAGCTTGCCTGCTTCTCTCCATAGCTTCATGTAGATGGTTGTCATGATCTTTTCCATTTACACCATATATCTGGATATCATCTGGCGGGCAGCCATAAAGGCGGGGCTAAAGTGTGGCGAGTCGAAGAGACTTAGTAGTTGGCAGGAAAAAAGACAGAGGCGCAAGGGGAGAGCCAACTGTGTAACAGCCCCGACAAACAAATTTTTCTGCAGCACCTGTGGAAGAGCCTGTCACTCTAGAATTGGCCTTTATAGCCACTCCAGGCGCTGCTCCACACACCACTGACCACCTCCAGGCGCTTACCCATTGTCTCTCGAGATAAGGAGGCCAAAGATATCTGCTACACCAACTGCTCCTTTGCATCCCCAGTATGGCTCATCTACTTTCTGTTGGAACACATCCTGGCTCACTTTGAGGCCAAAAGGTCGACCCAGGAATTTGTACCGTCCAAAGGGTGTGTTGAATGTTGTCAACAATGAAGATTCTGTGTCTAGCTTCACATTCCAGTAGCCATTTCTGGCATCAAGCTTGCTGAAAACTTTTGCCCCTGCCAGTGCTGGTGTGATTTCTTCCAGTGTTGGAATAGGGTAGTGATCCCTCTTTATTGCTTGGTTAAGATTTTTGGGATCAAGGCAAATTCTTAGCTGTCGGTTTGGCTTCTCTCTCACCACAATAGAATTTATCCTATCTGTAGGCTCTTTGACTCTGGCGATCAACTTATTTTCTTCCATTTCTCGGAGCCCTCTTTCAAGCTTTCCTTTTAGTTCTATTGGTACATTATGTGGGGGATGAATCAATGGTTTCATCGCTTGGTCAATAATGATGTGATACTCAAAATCTTCAAAGCATCCAACCATCTCATCAAAACACTCTGGGTACATTTGTACCAGATCTTCTTTGCTTCTGATCGGAGGGCGCTTTTCAATGGGTATACTATCTTCAACCCTCAGTGTCACCTCCTTTACCTCACGGTTTACTGAGATGATCTGCAGCTCTTCACAACTGCTCAACCCCAGGATAGCTGGACCATCTGTTTCAGTAACGTAGAACATACAGTTAACATCTTTTCCTTTGTGTGTCCCTCTGATTTGGGTTGTTCCTAGCTGTCAAATCTCAGTTCCCCCGTATGCTGTTAGCATGACGTTGTTCGATTTCAGAGCACCTTTCCTTGGATAACCATTTTCCTCCAAATTTTCAGGAAAGATCTTCTGGTACAATCTGAGTGGGATGATGTTACTCTGCGCTCCAGTATCAATCTTCACCTTCAGATTTATCATTGTGGGCTTATTTCTCAGCCTGTTCCTGATCTGATTGGTTGTGTGAATTTCTTTTCTCTGGGAACTGTCGCATCCAGACATTTCATGCAATTGTATGGTTCCTATGTCTATCATGTTCTCAAACACATCGTCATCTTCCAGGGTATGGATGTTTTGGTTTCTTTCACGATATATTCACCCTGCTACTCTGGCTCTGGTGACTCATCTACCACCTTCTTCCCTTGTTCTGCACATCTTTTCCCAGTGATTGGTCTTTCATCAAGCTCTGTCGATTGATCCATATGCCAGGACATCTCCTTCTGTCTGTGAATTCATGTGGTCATCCACAGCTCCTGCATGTCTTTCTCTCTGTCTGGTGTACATTCTTCTATTGTTGTTTCACTGCATCAACCCTGCTGCCTTTCTCTTGGCTTAACTGAAGGCTAGCTGTTTGGGTGGTGAGTGTCTTCATCGATCTGCTCGTGGCTTCATGTGTTCTGGCAGCTTCTACAGCCTGAAATATTGTGAACTTGTCCTTTCCAATTAGGGATTTCTGTACTTCAGGATTTGCAGAACCCCAAATGAGCTGATCTATCAGCCTTTTGTCTGTGTCCTTAAATTTACATTTTCTGGCTGCATCTTTCAATCTGATTACAAAATTGTCAATATGCTCACCTAGTTCCTGTCTGAGGCCTTGAAATTCATATCGGTATATCCGATGATTTGATTTTGGCTGGAGATGGGTGCTGAATCTTTCAAAAATTTTGTCTGGGTTTCTGCTTTCCTCTTCACTTAGGTCCCAGCTGTTAATAAATGTAATCCTTTATCTCCTGCCCACAGAAGGATATAGCTGACCCTCTCCTCTTCACTACTGCCATTTAGGAAACTACTGAATGTCAATCTGCACTTTTGTTTAAACTTCTCAAATGCCTCTACGACGTCATCAGCTTCCCAATTCATTATGGGTGGTAGCTGTGCATTCATTCCTGTCCCGGCTGACATTTCATTTTTCATTTTCACACGAGTCACTCAGTTTTTCTTTCACTCTCTCTAGCACTAATTTGGGTCAATTTTTCTCAATCTAATTATTTTTAAATGTTCTAGGTTTACTCACTCGCCACCTTCATGATCTACTGGTTGTTTTCTGGTTCCCAGACGTTAGAAATAATCACGTTTTATACTTGGAAAGGCTGGAGTCTTTGTTTATTCATTCACCCAGAATGCTGCCTGGTGTAGGATTGCTTGAGTTTCCTGTTACAGGTCACATGACTCTCTAGTGCAACTGTGAATGTTGCCCCACTGGAACAATTACACATAACAATTAGTTCCTAGCACTTAACAGGTTCCTCCATTCTCTGCCCATGACCCCGCACTGCCTCAGGGCATGCCAACATGTGGAAACACATCTGTTTTTGCTGCTCTAGGTACAGCCTCCTTTCTGGTGACTCCTGAGATTCTGCATCTGTTCCCATGTGAGAAGGGCTGTGTCTGTCCCTTCTCCAAGAGGGAACTGCCCCAGCCTCCTCCTGCACTCGTGCCGTGCTCATCAGTCGGTGCCACTCTATCTAACAGCGTGTGAGGATCCACCAAGGTGACTGTATCTGCACTCGTGGAGTGTGCACTTGTAAGATGTGATGGTGCTTCTTCTGAGCCCCTCTGATGGAGTGGGAGGGGTGGGGTTAGTGAAGGTGGTGGGGGCGGCAATCGCTGCCAGGGGTCCCTCTGGGGGCCCTGGATTGCTCACAAAGGAGGGACACCTGACCCCGTTTGGAGGCCGCCAGGTTTTACCTAACGGTGTCTCCCCACCAGGGTGGGCCTCTCTGACTTCCATTAAATTGAGGCAGAGGTGGGAGGAGGCTCTTAAATGGCCATTAATTGGCCACTTAAGGGCCTCAATTGACCTGGGACGGGAAGGCCTGCCCTACCCCGGACTAAATTGGAAGGCAGTGGGAAGGCAATGGGCACTGCGCACCCCCGCCGTCTGATGCAATTTTATGGATCCCCCCCACAACTCGCCCCGGCCTCCGGTCGCATCCCGAGCAGACCCATAAAATTCAACCCTCAGTGTTCAATAAGCTAATGGTCAGAGTGGTGTCCAATGCACCCCCTTAATGAACGCATTGCATTCCAATCACCATCTCCATCACAGAAGCCTATTTTGTCATGCCGACTTCCTCATGGAACGTGATCCTGAGGAGGTCCATGGCTGTCTTCTCCATGGCTGTAATCCCCTAAAGGAAGGGGATACCCTCCTCCCGTCTGGGCCCACTTGAGGGCATTATCAGCTCTTTCTTCTGGAAAGACAAGGCACTGATAAGGCACTGCTGCCCTTTACGGCCAATCCCAGCTGCCCTTATTCATTAGAAGCAGCATGTTTTTCTGGCAGGTCCTCAGCAGCATTATGGCTCTGAGCTATTCTGAGGGGTCAGTAAGTGTCCCATGTTCAGGAGCAGCATGTACCCTGAGGCTCCTCAGCTGGTGTGAGAGGCCTATCCTGAATGTTGGGGGTTGCATTCACCTTGCTAGAACATATCAGTTTATTAAACCTCTTCCTACACTGGATCCAACTCCTGCAGACCACACTCCTCTGCTGACTGTGTCAGCTATCTCCAACCAGGCTTGCTTAGTCTGGGTTAGGGTTAGGGTTACAATGGACCTTCAGGTCCACATCAGCGAATCAAGGGGCTGCCCTGCCTTAGGTTCCAGGCCATCGGCTCTCCTGAGATACTCTGCAATTCGAAGCTTCCATGCTCTTTCAAACTGAAGTTAAAACACTAAAACAACACTAAAGTGGCATCCGTGGTCTGTTTAAATCAGACCCGCTCTTGAACAGTCCCGCCTCCATTCCCACCCCCGTGGTCGCTAATTGGCCACCAAATTAGCCAATTTAGGGGGCACCCCCATGAAACCCGGGGCTGTTAACTGGTTACTGCCCGCACTGCCACCACACCACCGCCCCCCCCACCACCCCACGGGGGCAGGTTTGAGACCTGCAAACAGACCCGACTTCCGTTTCCCACCCTCAGAAGGAAAATTTTGCCTGTCGTATCTGGCCAAGGAGCCAGCCTGCTCTTCTTAAAGGTAGTTTGTTCCTCTTCAAGGGCAGTTGCACAGACAAATATTGCTCCAACTTAAATGATGGTAAGCTGAACAGCAGTGCAGAGAGAGGGTTCCAAGGTGATGGATGTGGTGCTGGAGGCATTAGTAATGGAGGTGGATATGAAGAGAGATGCCATAGTTCAGCAGGGGGCCAGGAGGTCATCAAGGACGACCCTCAGAAGGGAGTGGGAGCAGGTGTCCAAAGGTGGACCCAAGAACCTGGCAGCAATGCCACAAGACGTCTAAAGGCCTCACATCGGTGGTCAAGGTCAGTGAATGCATATTCACATTACACTTCCAACTCATCACTACACCAACCTCTCATGCTGTTCAATGCACCATAACCCCATCACTCACTGAGCACCAGTCCCTGGCACTCAGAACTAACATGCCTAACATCCAGATACTCCATCTCACCCTGACACATCTTCCAATGCTGTCAGCTTCACACCAACCTCTCAGTGCCTCCACATAGCTCCAGCAATTCATATGTGGCAGGCACATCACCCAAACAAAGTGGAACACAATCACTGACATTCTGCCCTTTGTCTTGCAGGATAAAGAGGTACACAATAGAAGGGGCAGAGCGGAGCTGGCGGGGGCCAAGGATACCTGCATCTCCTGTGTCCTATGCAGGAGATGGTTGTCCGCATTATGGGGACAGTTGTGATGGGCCTGTGGTATCAGGTGTCACTGAAAACAATGAGGACGATGGTATGTTCCTGCCTTATGACCCTTCTCAACTCCTAGTACACCTTTACCTGCTAGCTGGCATGAGGAGCAAGCTGCGGATGGTGTGACCATAGATATCTCGCTTTTCACCACACCCCTATGCCTCACACCAACTTTCCCCTTCTAAGTTCCTGCTTTCAGACACCCAAGAACTGCTGCCTGTCCAGCCACAACAGCCAGAGGAAGATAGAGAGCAACAGCACAGCACTGATGAAGAAGGCTTGTCATTTGATCTGACATTCGCAGCCACCAGGTCAGATATTGGCACTGTACATATCTTGGAGGTTAGTATAGAGTTGGGATTAACATGTGGTGAGCCAAGCGGGCTGCAGCCAGGCCAGGAGTAAAAGATTGTTCATTTGCCAGCTCACCAAGGGGCAAAGGCGCAGACTGCTGCACAGATCTCAGATAAGGACCTCAATGGAGCAGCATACAGGAGAGTGCTAATGGGCATGCATACAGATATGCTGGGTGCATTGGTTGGCCTGCCAGACAGCCTGCTTTCACTGTCAAGGAGCATGAAGGAATCCAGCTCCAACTTGGCAGAGGGCATGGCACAGAGCTTGTCCTCTCATCAGTCTCTGCTCCATCTTCCTTTCATGCTGCATGCCCAGAGGCACTGCCACTGCTGTCTCCCTACCTGTTGCAGCTTTTGTGTACACAGGTGACCAACTCCTCTGCCTTCCCTGTGCCAATGCAGCAACACTCTGCAGCAAATCAGGATCTCAACACAAGAGACCTCCAGAAACACTCCAGAGTACTTCCAGACACTTTGCAATAGGAAATGTTGTCAAAAAAGACCTTATCTGCAATTTGGGTGCCTGGTCCTTCAAGGAACGTTAATGCAGGGCCCATCTTGCAGCCTCACGCTTGATCTTCAGAGCAATGCACAAATTTGCTGCCAAGATTAGCGTTGCCCAAATTTGAGATCCTGGCGTTGCATCAGTCAATTCGGCTGTATGATGCCAGGATAGTGCTGCTTCATTTGCTTCCGGTGCACACAGGGGATGCCCTTTGCCGGTGGCATTTCAAGCAAACGTCACTGCGCACACCATGCCGTAAGCTCCTGGTGGCTCTGCAAGTGCTCGGCCTTCATGGCATCGAGTAGCACTACAGAAAGGAATTTCATGCCCTCAAATTGTTAATTGGTCACCAAAAGTGCTATAAAAAATATCAGTCAAGTCACAAAGTCAGTAATGCTGAAAGCATTTTCTCGTGCCAACCCTGCTGATAACATGTACTGTGATATAAAGCGTTCTGTTCTCAGGGCTTATGATTTAATACCTTAAATATACAGGCAGAAACTTAAGAAACTAAGGAAGATTCTAGAAAGTACTTAAAGGGAAACGTATCCGGCAATACATGACATACTAAGCCATAAAGCGAAGGCATCACAGAATAAAGGCCTTTGCCATTTAGTGTTAAAGGACAGATTTCTGGGGATAGTTCCAAATGATTTAAGAATGTAGTTGTTTGATTAGAAATGTAACACTCAAGCAGGTAAGCACACAAATCGATCATTATATGGCCTTGCGAGCACAGATAAGCTGCTGATTGGTTGCAAGGCTAGATGCCTCATGCCGTCCCATGGACGAGCTGCACAGCAAGCCAACTACTCAATCTTCCCCAGGCAAGGCCAAAGAGGGACAGCCAACCAGAAGACAAAGATCTGTTGACAATGAGATCAAGTGCTTCAAATGTGGCAAGTTTACCACAAGGCAAAGCAGTGATGGTCTCTTAGAAATCCCACGTACAGTGGAAGAAGAGATCAGGGTAATTCAGCATGGTGCATCAGTCTAAAACAGATAGCTACAGAAGTCACTGACTAAGTTGTACAAGGTCTAGGGCTCCACACACTTGAAGAAAGTCAGTGGGCTGCAGCAATTCCAGGTGGAGGTCCTGATGGGTGGGCTCCAAACACCACAGAATGGGGAAAGCAGTAGCAAAGAGCATGCCACAATTCCAGGGGTGTCACAGTCCGAGGAAGCATGCACAATACAAGCCAAGAAGTGGGGGAGGAGACTGGAGGAAGTACAGTTTCTAAACCACATCCAAGGCCTCAGAAAAAGGCAGGAAGAAAGTTCACTGTTCACCTTGCAAACTGAATTTTAAAGGACCATTATAAGCTATTAAGAAAATATAACTTTTTTAGACCAAAGTATGGGCATTGACACCACATTCAGTGATATGCAGCATCGATAACAAAAGGTATACCTTTGAGTAACTTAAGACATTGCTGTGTTTGAAACAGAACTAATCACTTTGCTCAAGTCACCTTATCCAGCTATTTGGAAAGTGAAACCTAATGAAGCAGATATAATTATGTACGTTGTCAAGTTTGTTTTCTGTATACCATGTGACTTGATTGTTGTGATTGTCATTAATAAACTGCTTTAAGATTATTGAACTGTTGCTGATCTGAACATGGTAATCTAAAAAAAGTTCAGGACTATGCCTAAGATATTACTTTACATATATTACATAGGATATAGGTCACAGAAACAGGCCATTCGGACCAACTAGTCCATGCTAGCGTTTATGCTCCATTCAAGCCTCCTTGAGTCATCCCAAACATCCCCCCTTTCATACAAAAAAAAAGAATTGCATGCATTATCATTTACAATGAGTTGCCCAAGTTACTCACTATGAACACAACTCTTCTCATGCATTAGCAGTACGCTTTTCACACCAGTCTCTGTACATGCATTACATAGTCTTTAGATTAGTACCCCAGAGCCTCAAGCTAATGTTCCGGGGACTTGTCTTCGAATCCCATCACGGCAGATGGTGGAATTTGAATTCAATTAATAAATCTGGAATTAAAAGGCTAGTCTGGTGGTAACCATGAAATCATTGTTGATTGCTGTAAAAACCCATCTGGTTCACTAATGTCCTTTAGGGAGGGAAATCTGCATCCTTGCCTGGTCTGGCCTACATGTGACTCCAGACCCACAGCAATGTGGTTGACTCTTAACTGCCCACTCAAATGGCCTAGCAAGCCACCCAGTTGTATCAAACCACAACAAAATCTAAGAAGAGGAATGAAACTGGATGTACCACCCGGCATCTACCTAGGCACTGGACACGACAATGGCAAACCCAGCCCTGTTGACCCTGCAAAGTCCTCCTTACTAACGTCTAGGGGCTTGTACCAAAATTGGGAGAGCTTTCCCACAGACTAGTCATGCAACAGCCTGGCATAGTCATACTCACAGAATCATACCTTACGGACAATGTCCTAGATGCCACCATCACCATCCCTGGGTATGTCCTGTCCCATTGGCAGGACAGACCCACCAGAGGTAGCAGCACAGTGGTATACAGGCGGGAGGGAGTTGCCCTGGGAGTCCTCAACATTGACTCCAGAACCCATGAAGTCTCGTGGCATCAGGTCAAACATGGACAAGGAAACCTCTTGCTGATTATCATCTACCGGCCCCCCGTCCCGCCCCTCGGCTGAGGAATCAGTGCTTCTCCAAGTTGAACACCAATTGGAAGAAGCACTGAGGGTAGCAAGGGAACAAAATGTACTCTGGGTGGGGGACTTCAAAGTCCATCACCAAGAGTGGCTTGGTAGCACCACTACTGACCGAGTTGGCCGAGTCCTAAAGGACATAGCTGCTAGACTGGGTCTGCGGCAGGGGGTGAGGGAACCAACAAGACGGAAAAACCTAGTTGACCCCGTCCTCACCAACCTACCTGTCACAAATGCATCTGTCCATGACACTATTGGTAGGAGTTACCACCACACGATTGTTGTGGAGACGAAGTCCTGTCTTCACACTGAGGATATCCACCATCGTGTTGTGTGGCACTACCACTGTGCTAAATGGGATAGATTTTGAACAGATCTAGCAACTCAAAACTGGGCATCCATGAGGTGCTATGGCCCACCAGCAGCAGCAGAATCATATTTAACCACAATCTGTAACCTCATGGCCCGGCATATCCTGCACTCTACCATCAAGCCGGGGAATCATCCCTGATTCAATGAAGAGTGTAGGAGGGCATTGCAGGAACAGCAGCAAGCATACCTAAAAATGAGATGTCAGCCTGGTGAAAGTACAACACAGGACTATTTGCATGACAAACAGCAGATGCAGCATGCGATAGACAGGGCTAAATGAACCCACAACCAACGGATCAGATCTAGGCTCTGCAGTCCTGCCACATCCAGTCATGAATGGTGGTGGACAATTAAACAACTAACGTGAGGAGACTCCACAAATATCCCCATCTTCCATGATGGGGGAGCCCAGTGCATCAGTGCAAAAGACAAGGCTGAAGCATTTGCATCCATCTTCAGCCAGAAATGCCAAGTGGATGATTAATCTGGGCCTCCTCCCGAGGCACCCACCATCACAGATGCCAGTCTTCAGTCAATCCGATCCGCTCCACGTGATATCAAGAAACGGCTGAAGGCACTGGATACAGCAAAGGCTATGGGCCCTGACAACATTCCAGCAATAGTACTGAAGACTTGTGCTCCAGAACTTGATGTGCCCCTAGCCAAGCTGCTCCAGCACAGCTACAACACTGTCATCTACCCAGCAAAGTGAAAAATTGCCCTGGTATGTCCTGTGCACAAAAAGCAGGACAAATCCAACCCCGCCAATTACCGCCTGATCAGTCTACTCCCGATCATCAGCAAAGTGATGGAAGGGGTTGTCGAAAGTGCTATCAAGCGGTACTTGCTCAGCAATAACCTGCTCACTGACGCTCAGTTTGGGTTCTGCCAGGGCCATTCAGCTCCTGACCTCATTGCAGCCTTGGTCTGAACATGGACAAAAGAGTTGAACTCCAGAGGTGAGGTGAGAGTGACTGCCCTTGACATCAATTTGACTGAGTATGGCATCAAGGAGCCCTAGTAAAAATGGAGTTACTGGGAATCAGGGGAAAAACTCTCCATTGGTTGGAGTCATTCCTAGCACAAAGGAAGATGATTGTGATTGTTGGAGGTCAATCAATCAGTAACAGGACATCACTGCAGGAGTTCCTCAGGATAGTGTCCTAGGCCCAATCATCTTCAGTTGTTTCATCAATGACCTTCCTTCCATCATAAGGTCAGAAATGGGGATGCTCACTGATGATTACACAAGGTTCAGCAGCATTCACAACTCCTCAGATACTGAAGCAGCCTATTTGCAGCAAAACCTGGACAACATCCAGACCTGGGCTGATAAGTGGAAAGTAACATTCACGCCACACAAGTGCCAGGCAATGACCGTCTCAAACAAGAGAGAATCTAACCATCTCCTCTTGGCGTACAATGGCATTAACATCGCTGATACCCCCACTATCAACATCCTGGGGGTCACCATTGACCAGAAACTGAACTGGATCAACCACATAAATGCTGTGGCTACAAGAGAAGGTCAGAGGCTGGGAATTCTGTGAGGAGTAACTCACCTCCTGTCTCCCCAGTGCCTGTCCACCATCTACAAGGCACAAGTCAGGAGTGTGATGGAATACTCTCCACTTACCTGGATGGGTGCAGCTCCAACAACACTCAAATAAGCTCGACACCATCCAGGACAAAGCAGCCTGCTTGATTGGCACCCCATGTATAACCTTCAACATTCACTCCCTCCACCACCGATGCACAGTGGCAGCAGTGTGTACCATATACAAGATGCACTGCAGCAACTCACCAAGGCTCCTTCGACAGTGCCTTCCAAGCCCGCAACCTCTAATACCTAGAAGGACAAGGGCAGCGGATGCATGGGAACACCACCACCTGCAGGTTCCCCTCCAAGCCACACGCACCATCCTGACTTGGAACTATACCGCCGTTCCTTCATTGTCGCTGGATCAAAATCCTGGAACCCCCTTCCTAACAGCAAGGTGTACCTGTATCCCAAGGATTGCAGTAGTTCAAGAAGTTAGCTGACCACCACCTTCTCAAGGGTGATTCGGGGTGGGCAATAAATTCTGGCCTAGCCAGCGATGCCCAGATGTCCTGAACAAATAAAAAAAAAGTGTACGGTTCTCTTAATAGTGCGCGTGCGCATTGTCGTTGGTTGTTCATCTGGGTGATTTTCCTTCTCCAGGGAGTGTCGTTCCTGAGTCACTTCTTGTTGCCACGGTAACTGTCGTTGTTCCATTTCTGTTCTTGGGGTGCTGTGGACCTCGGGGACCGATGGTTGATCTGTGGTCTGTGTAGATACTGAGCTCACATCTTCCTGATCGGCTACCTGCAATGAAGGAACAGCTCCACTTGTGCGTATGTGCTTGCAGTTGCAATGGTATATCTGGTCATTCACTTCCACCTAGTATGACCGAGGTGACAACAGCGCTACACAGGTCCCAAGTTATCACTTGGGCTGACTCTTGTTGAGAGCGTTGAAGATTTATACCCTGACTGGGTCTCCAATGCTCAATTCTAGCAATGTTTTGGCAGTTTTGTCAAAATGAATTTGGATTTCTGCCATTTCACCTTGATGTTGTCACTCACGTCTGTTACTACTTCTGGCTTCAGTAGCTTTTTTGCTGTTGGAAGAGTAGTTTGGGTGTGGCATGAATTTAGTCTTTGTACTGGACTATTTTCCATGCCTTCAATAGGTGTGTTTCTCCACTCGAGGATTGCCTTGTATACATCTGTGCTGGATTTGCTCGATTTCTTTATGATTTCTTTGGCAATTTTCACTGCCGCCTCAACCTTTCCATTTGACTGGGATTAGTGTGGCGATGAAGTATGGTGTTGAATTTCCCAATCCTTTATGAAGCGGTTGAATTCTTTGTTCGTGAATTGAGGGCTCATCACAATGTCTGGAATGCTGTAACGACCGAAGTGTGCTTTCAGGCATTCTACAACCTCACCGGTAGTCGTTGAATTCAGCTGGTCTACCTCCCAGTAGTCAGAATGGTAGTCTACAGTGACAAGATAATCAGTTCCTGTAAGAGTGAAGAGGTTTACTCCCAGCTTCATCCATGGTCTTTTTGGGATGTCATGTCTCATCAGCGGCTCTTTAGCTTGCTTAGCTTGGTACTCGTTACACTCACTACACTAGTTGATTTGGTCCTTGATTTCATTGCTCATGTATGGCAAGTAGAGCACTTCTCTTGCCTTCCTCAGACTCAACTCAATTTCTTGGTGGCTTGCATGGATCTTTACCATCTCTCCTCTCAACTCCTTAGGGATAATGACTCTATTTCCTTTGTACACAATGCCATCTTGGGCTGTCAATTCATCTCTATATGCCCAATACGCTCTTGTGATCGCTTGATTTGAGCAAGGCGCTTGTCTGTCAGATTCAATGTCTCTGCTGGGTTTTAGATTAGATTAGAGATACAGCACTGAAACAGGCCCTTCAGCCCACCGAGTCTGTGCCGACCATCAACCACCCATTTATACTAATCCTACACTAATCCCATATTCCTACCAAACATCGCCACCTGTCCCTATATTTCCCGACCACCTACCTATACTAGTGACAATTTATAATGGCCAATTTACCTATCAACCTGCAAGTCTTTTGGCTTGTGGGAGGAAACCGGAGCACCCGGAGAAAACCCACGCAGACACAGGGAGAACTTGCAAACTCCACACAGGCAGTACCCAGAATCGAACCCGGGTCCCTGGAGCTGTGAGGCTGCAGTGCTAACCACTGTGCCACTGTGCCGCCCTTTGATGACTTCCAAAGAATGTTGAGCTGCAGCTTCACATTGGATCTGGAAGATTTCACACTCCGTCATAGCATCCTCTATTTTCTTCATAGGGAGTGCTGCTCTCGACAGCATGTCAGCGATGTACATCTGTTTTCTTTGCTCATATGTCACGTTCAGATGATATCTCTGTAACCGGAGTAGCATTCTTTGCAGGCGCTTTGGAAAATGCTTTGAAGTGGTTTGTGGTTGGACTCGACTGTCACTTTGTCTCTTCCAAGTCGGTATTGATGAAAATGTTCACGAGCAAAACCATGGCAAGCACTCTTTCTCGATCTGAGCGTAGCATTATTCCATTTGTGTTAATGCCCTGGATGCAAATGCAACTGGTTGTTCTTGCTGCATTAGGGTTGCTCCAAGTCCTGTCTCGCTGGCATCACACTGCAGGGTGACTTCATCATTTACGCCATAGTATTTCAGCACTGGCGTTGCCGTCACGAGTTGCTTGATTTTAGTTCTGTGCCCCAATACCACTGCACGTCCTTGGCAGTGAGTTGGCGTAATGGTTCACACTTTAATGGCAAATTGGGTAAGAATTTTGTTAAATAGTTGACAAATCCAACAAATTGTTGCACTGCTTTTACATCTGGCGGTCGCTGCATCGTTGTTACCGCTCTCACCTTTTCGAGATCCAGGCAAAGACCTTTTGCTGTCAGTACATGACCTATGTACTTGACTTCGGGCATTTTTAATTGCAATTTTTTCTTGTTCAGCTTCAGGTTCATCTGGCGAGCTCTGTCTAGCAGTCGCACTAGATTTTGATCGTGGTCAGCAATGGCTTCTTCCATTGTGTCTCCACATCCATAAACTAGTAGATCATCCACTATAGCTTCAACTCCATGAAGATCACTAACTATCTCTTGCTGTATGCGCTATTACTCTCTGGAGCCGTGGAAATGCCAAACGGCATGCGCAACCATCTGCATCTCCTCAATTGCATCCAGAATGTAGCTAGAAAGCTGCTGCTTTCATCCAGCTTCACTTGCCAGTAACCATCCTTCGCATCTAGGGTAGTGAAGATTTTGCCTTTGCAAGTTGTAGCAAAATTTCTTCGATGGTTGGCATGGGGGAGTTAGATCTATTCAGGGCTGTATTTAGATCCTTTGGGTTGATGCATACTCTCAGCTTTCCAGGTTGTTTCACTGCTCCCATGCTGCTAATCCATTCTTTCGAGTTGTCACTTTCTTGATTACTCCCTTCTTTTCCAGCTCTTCTATCTTGTCTTTCAGGCTGGCCTTGAAGGCAGCTGGAACTTTCCTTGGCAGATGCTGCATTGGTCTTACCCTCTCATCTACTTCAAGATGATATTCTCCAGGAAGAAATCCTAAACCTGTAAATACATCATTGTACTCCCATCGAATCTGTTCCGCAGTCAATGGTTTAGCGTGTTGCGACACGTTGCAAATCTCTTTTTGCATGTTGAAGGTTACCAGTCCGAGCTTTAGACTTGCTCCAGCTGAGATGAGTGGCTTTTGCTTGTCGTCTATGATTTGGAACTCCAGATCTGCGTTCTTGTCATTGCATTGGGCTCTCAGAGTAATTTGTCCTCTCGGCACTAGTATGGTGCCATCATATAGCCTCAACCTTAATTTTGAGGGCTTCATTTTTGGATCGCAATGTTGAACCACTTCGCACAGGTCTGTGAAGGTCATGATGTTGCATGATGCACCAGTGTCTATCTGACACTTTATGTTGACATGATCTTCTCCTTCTGCAGTCATCATTCCAACATTCACAAACCATTTATCACCTATCGACCTGACTGAACCAACCTGTTGTATTGTGTATAGTGATTCGTCCGAATCTTTGGCTGATATCTCTCCAGTGGCCATCTGTACCTGCTTGTCATGCTTCCTTCTAGCCAAACACTTCTTGCAGTGAGAACATTGCTCTCCCCATGCTGGACATGCCTTCTTTTCTTTTGTGTGATGTCCTCTGCTGTGCTTGCATCCTACCCTTTGCCTGTGATCTTTCTGCCCTTTTGGCCTGGAATGTCTATCAGCATTTGCAAGGCCTGGTCTGTTCTGCCATGAATATGCTCTTGCTGCTGATTTACAACCTCAGCACTTCTGCACATGTTGATTGTTTTCCTGTATCAGTTTCTCCTCTCTCAGTAGGCGTGCTCTCACTGAGGATCTCTTATGCCTAATACAATCCTGTCGTTAATTAGATTACCTTTTAGGTGCGCAAATTCAAAGGTTTCTGCTAGCTGTGTTAATGCAGTCACATATTGATCAATGGACTCTTATTCACCTTGGACCCTAATATTGAACACATACCATTCATAAGTTACATTCATTTGGGGTTCAAAGCATGCCTTCACATCTTTCAAGATTTCTGCTGTCTGCTTTTTTTTGTTCTTCAGTGAGATTTAGGGTGGAATACATTTTGTAACAGTCTCTCCCTAATAGTGATAAATCTGTCGCAATTTTGTAATGTTGCCATTGTGATGGGAAAACTGCCAGTTCTGCTTCATACCACCTATCATTTTGACTGGCGCCGGAGAGAAATATTTGCAGCCATTGTGTCTTACCCAGTGCTTTCAGCGCTTCTTTGTTCCTTTTCTGTGGCTTCCTGTGGTTTTTAGCAGCTTTAAGCAGCTCTGAACATTCCTGTGTTCCTCCTTTAGTAGCTGTGCTCTATACAGCTCTTCAACACTCAATCTCAGCTCCACTCTGACGCCATGTTACGAGCTCACAGGGCAACAGTCTTGCTTGTACTGTGTCTTTATTGAACTTCCCTCTGATGTTGCCTGCAGTGTGTCTCATGGTAGAGGTCACATGACTACAGCAAGCCAGGAGGCACATTCATACAGTATTGCATTTCTATCCCCAACAGTAACCCTCTAAACAATACTCTAGGCTAACACTCCAGTGCAGTACTGAGGGAGTGCTGCAGTGTCAGGGGTGCCATCTTTCAGCATAGTTTCCCCAGATGATCACCTGTTAATTGTCCAGTCTTTTTAAGCTCTTTATGACCATATCTTCCTTAGTGACTAAAATTTCTGCGATTAGTACATTTTATGATTCAAGAAAAACTGCAACTCCCAAAAAAAGCTATTTAAATAAGTGATCTGGATGAGGCAACAACTGCTGCTATTATGCAACAATATAACTATTAATTGTAGGCTGACAGCATATCAGTTATTCAAGTTCACAACATGATGCTGCATTATGTCAGGATGCTCAGTGTTGTTAGGAGACTGTAAAACATACTGCTTCACAAAATCAATAAATCACAGATGAATATCTGTTCAACTGCTGCAAATGTTTGAAGTTAACAGACTTTTCAAATGGATGTGGTAATCCTGAGATCTGCTTGCAATAAAAAATAAAGCTAATTAAGCAAGATTAAAAGCTTAGCCAATTTCACTACTGAAAATTTAATTAAAGCAAAATATTTCCCAAATATACAAGCCCATTAATTTTTGCTATTGCAGGAACTGAAAAGTCACCTTTTATCTATTGTTATGAATGCTGGACTTTGTAACATGATTATGTTTTTAAAATTGTGATTTTTAAAAGTTTAAGATGGAGTCCGAGAAGTCAGGTGATCTTGCACCCAGTCTGCTTAAGGGCAAGACTGAAATCTTGGTTACCAGGACAACAGAGAACACTGATCAAAAACATTTTTTTGAACAATTAGTTTCACACTCTCTGACTTTTGGATCATAAATGAGGAGTCAGTGATTCTGAGGATGTAAATGTACCAGGCAGCTGTTAACACCTGGGAACAATAGAAGACCTAGGTGTCTCTGCGGAAATCAGACTTCTGGATTCTGATGAAGGGTCACTGACCCGAATCGTTTACTCTGCTTCTTTCTCCAGAGATGCTGCCAGACCTGCTGAGTATTTCCATCATTTCTTGTTTTTATTTCTGGACTCTGCATATTGGAAAAGGACAATAAGCTATTGACATTTAATTCCAGATAAATTTAACAGATTTTCTGAAGGCAGACAGGCTGTACAGAAGACCTACTGTGGCAGCCTCAGAACAGGCTGTAAGGAAGACAACCAGCGGTGGCAGTCTTGAAAGATCGAGGGAACACCTGCTCTCAGAAGCCTGACACAGCAAAAGGCTGCGAAGCGTTGAACGTGTTTTGAAAGTTTAGGTTTGTGGAGAAGTAAAAGCCCAACAGGACCACCAGAAATCGCCTTATTCACAGATGTCCAGGTCAGAAATGCTCGTAAAAGTGAGCGAAGAGGACAATGACTTTGAGAAAGGTCTGGGAAGTCCAACCCATTGCAATTGGAAGGAATTTGGGACTTTTAACGACAATGATTTAGCCATCAAAGAGGACTGTGTAACATATAAGTGCGGGGTGAGGTTTTCAAGTATTTTAATAAATAAAGAAAATACCTTTCTTTGCAATTTGGGGTATCAGCTACTTTCAAAGTACTACTTAGTTAATGGGATAATCCAAAGATTGGTTCCTTGCTTGAAGCTGGTAAAAGAAGAGTGTTTCCGCTAGTGTTCAAATGGAGCTAGCCAAAATCGAGTTGGTGAAACTGAGATTGGAAAGAGAAAAGGAAAAAGAAAGAGAGAGACTGGAAAGGGAAAGAGAAAGAGACAGATGATTAAAATTTGACAAGAGAAAACTTGAATTCAAAACAGAAAGGGAAGAGAAAGAAAACGAGAACAAGAATTGCAAATATTAACATTAGAATATGAAGAGAGAATAGAAAAGCTTAGATTACATGAAAAGGGAGTGACAGGAAGGTTTGAGGATGAATCCAATTTAACTCCTGGTTTTGATTTGGCAAGGAATATTTGCTTAGTGCCTAAATTCAGTGAGGAAGGAGTTGAAATGTACTTTGTGTCCTTTGAAAAAATTGCCACGAAGTTGAAATGGTCAAAAGAAAGTTGGACAGTCCTATTGCAAAGTGTGTTAGTGGGAAAAGCATGAGAGGTATATTCAACACTTTTGGAGGAACAGTCAAATGATTCATGAGGGGTATATTCAACACTTTTGGAGGAACAGTCAAATGATTATGAAGTGGTCGAAACTGCAGTTCTCAATGCTTATGAATTGGTATCAGAGGCTTACAGGCAGAAATTCAGGAATTTAAGAAAGAAACAGGGGCAGACATTTATGGAATTTGCAAGAGAAATGATATTTGATTGTTGGTATCGGTCCATGAACATTATACAAGAGTTTGAAAACCTTAGGGAAATAATCCTAATAGATGAATTTTAAAAATAGTGTCACTTCAGGAATAAGGTCCCATCTGGAAGAACATAAAGTTGATAAAAATCAGGAATGCCACAGAAATGGCAGATGATTACAAATTGACCCACAGAAGCAATAGTTACAGGCCCCAATTTGGAAACTTTCAAAGAAGTTGGAAAGATAGAAGGGTGGATAATAAGAAGAGATTTGGTTTGACTGAGAGAAAGAGTAAAGGAGAGGATACAAGCAATCCTCAGAGGTAAGAAAAGAGAGGAGACTAAGGTTGAGTCAAAAGGACTGTATGTAACATTCGCGCCACACAAGTGCCAGGCAATGACCATCTCCAACAAGACAGAATCTAACCATCTCCCCTTGGCATTCAACAGCATTACCATCGCTGAATCCCCCACTAACAACATCCTAGGGGCTACCATTGTCCAGAAACTGAACTGGAGTAGCCATATAAATACCATGGCTGCAAGAGCAGGTCAGTGGCTAGGAATCCTGAGGCGAGAAACTCACCTCCTGACTCCCCAAAGCCTGTCCACCATCTACAAGGCCCAAGTCAGGAGTGTGATGGATTACTCTCCACTTGCTTGGATGGGTGCAGCTCCAACAACACTCAAGAAGCTCAACACCATCCAGGACAAAGCAGCCCACTTGATTGGCACCCCATCTACAAACATTCACTCCCTCCACCACCGACGCACAGTGGCAGCAGTGTGTACCATCTACAAGATGCACTGCAGCAATGCACCAAGGCTCCTTAGACAGCACCTTCCAAACCCGCAACCTCTACCAACTAGAAGGACAAGGGCAGCACATGCATGGGAACTCCACCACCTGCAAGTTCCCCTCCAAGTCACACACCATCCTGACTTGGAACTATATCGTTGTTCCTTTACCGGCGCTGGGTCAATATCCTGGAACTCCCTTCCGAACAGCACTTTGGGTGTACCTACCCCACATGGACTGCAGCAGTTCAAGAAGGCAGCTCACCACCACCTTCTCAAGGGCAGTTAGGGATGGGCAATAAATGCTGGCCTGGCCAGCAAGGCCCACATCCCATGAATAAATTTTTAAAAATATATTCTACCACTCAATGGTGCAGCATAGTGGAACTCCAAACTGATTTGGCACCATGCCACTGATGTAGATCTATTAACATATCAAAGTAGGAAGCTATTAAATAATTTGCCATTTTGAAATTATTTCTTTGTCAAAGCCCAGATGTTGAAAGGAAGTCTGGAAGCAACCATTCCCTCATTAATAAACTTTATTTACAGTATGTATTCATGCCATATGTTATAAAAACAAGAGATGGAAGCAATATCACTAACCATAGAAGTATTTTAAGGGGACCCTGTCTCCCATTGGATCAATGAGATGCAAGCCATTGTACAATTGAATTTCAAAACTCTTTGCTATGTGCAGTGGAAATGTTCCACCAGGACAATTTGGCAAGAAATTACAGCAAACTGCAATAATTACTCTTTGCACTTGATCACAGTTCACTACCTGTTTGTCATCAAGTTCCCGCTCTTCCCCCTCACATAACAAGTAATAGAACTCATTTATTACAGTCTTACAGCATAACCTTCAGGACAGAATTGTGCACATCTTGACAGCTGTAGTGAGTAACAATATCCCATTAATTGGAAAATGACCAGTGGAAGAAAATAAGTTATTAAAGCAACCATCAAAAGGATAAACTGGTTTTCCAAGGAAGACATATATCTGTCTGATCTGACCTACCAGCTTTAAGATGGCAAAAAATGTTGGGGTTAAAAAGGTTGTTCAGGGTAATGGTTTTACTTACCGTAATGGCCTAATTTAGCAAAGTTTGTAATTTCCACATCATAGTAAAGAAACCTTTCTGTAGTGCTCAGGCAGCAACAAATTTCCTACCCGCACAGTTTTCAGTCATATGCTGACACACCTATAAGTGGCCAACAACTGTTCGTCAAATCACCATACCACCCATGAACATTAAACAAGCTGTTGCCTATTCGGTGGAAAGAACGTAATAAACTACCTGTATGCCATAACTGATTGGCCATGCTCAGTACAAGACCACATGCTTTCATTTCTCATGCACATTCCTGAATAGTTATTGACACTCAGAGAAGGTGGAGGAAAGTAACCAGTCATAATATATCCTCCTTCCCAGTTGTTCATTTTCATAGAGAATTATCAGAGAACAATTCTGAGAACGGTACCTAATTAGATGTTTATATTATTAATATTTCTATATAACACGTATCACTGCCCCCAATATAACCTACTGTGACAAAACTAGTTTATACAAGATTTTTTTTTATTCGTTCGTGGGATGCGGGTGTCACTGGCTTGGCCAACATTTATTGCCCATCCCTAATTGCCCCTGAGAAGGTGGTGGTGAGCTGCCTTCTTGAACTGCTGTAGTCCTTGGGGTGTAAGTACACCAACAGTGCTGTTAGGAAGGGAGTTCCAGGATTTTGACCCAGCAACAGTGAAGGAATGGCGATATAGTTCAAGTCAGGATGGTGTGTGGCTTGGAGGGGAACTTGCAGGTGGTGGTGTTCCGATGCATCCGCTGCCCTTGTCCTTCTAGGTGGTAGAGGTCGTAAGTTTGGAAGGTGCTTTCAAAGAAGCCTTGGTGAGTTGCCGCAGTACATCTTGTATGCAGTACACATTGCTGCTACTGTGCGTCGGTGATGGAGGGAGTGAGTGTTGAAGGTGGTGGATGGGGTGCCATTCAAGCAGGCTGCTTTGTCCTGGATGGTTGAGCTTATTTGAGTGTTGTTGCAGCTGCACCCATCCAGGTAAGTGGAGATTATTCCATTCCACTCCTGACTTGTGTCTTGTAGATGGTGGTCAGGCACTGGGGAGTCAGGAGGTGAGTTCTCACCACAGAATTCTCAGCCTCTGACCTGCTTTTGTAGCCACAGTATTTATGTGACTGGTCCAGTTCAGATTCTGGTCAATGGTGATCCCCAGGATGTTGATAGTGGGGGATTCAGCGATGGTAATGCCATTGAACATCAAGGGGATATGTTTAGATTCTCTCTTGTTTGAAATGGTCTTTGCCTGGCACTTGTGTGGCGCGAATGTGACTTGCCACTTATCAGCACAAGCCTGAATGTTGTCCAGGTCTTGTTGCATATGGACATGGGCTGCTTCAGTATCTGAGGAGTCATGAATGGTGCTGAATACTGGGCAGTCATCAGCAAACATCCCCACTTCTGACCTTATGGTGGCGGGAAGGTCATTGATGAAGCAGCTGAAGATGGTTGGGCCTAGGACACTATTCTGAGGAACTCCTGCAGTGGTGTCCTGGTCCTGAGATGATTGACCTCCAACAAACACAAACATCTTCCTTTCTGCTCGGTATGACTCCAACCAGTAGAGAGTTTTCCCCTTGATTCCCATTGACTTCAGTTTTGCTAGGGTTCCTTGATGCCATTCTCGGTCAAATGCTGCCTTGATGTCAAGAGCAATCACTCTCACCTCACCTCTTGAGTTCAACTTTTTTGTCCATATTTGGATGAAGGCTGAGATCAGGAGCTGAGTTGCCCTGGCGTTAGTTAGCAGGTTATTGCTGAGCAAGTGCCGTTTGACAGCACTGTCGACGACCCTTTCCATCACTTTGCTGATGATTGGGAGTAGATTGATAGGGCAGTAATTGGCCGGGTTGGATTTGTCCTGCTTTTTGTGCACGGGACATATCTGGGCAATTTTCCAAATTGTAGCTGTAGTAGAACAGCTTGGCTAGGATTGCAGCTAATTCTGGAGTGCAAAACTTCAGTACTATTGCCAGAATGTTGTCAGGGCCCATAGCCTTTGCAGTATCCAGTGCCTTCAGCCTTCAGTATTTATTAAAATAGTCAATTAAAACCAAATGATTGTTAAAATATGTAGATAAATTCAGTAATATTGTGGTGATGAGCCACACAAACTGAAAAGGTGACAGAGTTAATCCCTTCCTATTAAACTAGATGAATATCTATATCAAAGCATTGGCTTCTAGAGCTCTCATTCCCTCCAATCTAAGTAAGTGCACTAGGTTCCACTTTAGGAAGACTTTATGGATTTCAGACATATATTCTATGACTTGTATACGGAACAGAATCTCATAGCATTGCCATGTAGATTGAGAATGTTATGTTGTGGGAAAATAAAAACAATCTAAGCCTATTAGGTCAGAACAGATTCGTTCCCTCCTTTTGCTCCCCTCCTTGGGTGTCAACCCCTTGCTAGGCTTATGGTTCATGATGTCACATCATCAGCTGATGCTTGCTGTCGTTACTGGACAACAGTGTCAGGTTCGGTGATGAACTTGAAAAAATAACATACCTGCTGAGTGAGTCACAGGATGTGGCCAGCAGAGGAGACAATTTGAATGTCAATTAAATAGTTTTTTTTAATGCAAGTTAAAAATTAATTCCAACATATATACATCAAAACAAATGTGGATAGAATCATAGAATAGCACAGCGCAGAAGGAAGCAATTGGCCCATCGAGTCCACGCCCACTCTTTTGAAGAGCACTCCAGTTAGTCCTGCTCCCCAGTTCTCTCCCCATATCCTGCAATTTTTCACCCTTTAACTATCCCTTCAAAGTCCTTTTGAAAACTGTTATTAAATCTGTTTCATCACTTTAACAGGCAAAGCATTCCAAATCCTAACTACTCATGGCATAAAAAGCTTTCCTTATGTTGCCTCTGGTTCTTTTGTCAATCATCTTAAATCTGTGCCCTCAGGTTATTGACCCTTCAGCCAATGGAAACAGTATCACTTCATTTACTCTATCCAAACCTTCATGAGTTTAAACACTTTTATCAAATTTCCTCTTAACCTGTGCTTTAAGGAGAACAACTGCAGTTTCTCTAGTCTAACTATTTAACTGCACTCAGGAGAACTTTTTCAGCCAGTACGTAGCAAGCCCATCAAGAGAAAGGACATTTCTGGACTTAGTTTTAGGGAATAAATCTGAGCAGGTAGATGGGGCATCAGTGGGAGACTATTTTAGTGGTAGTGATCATGGGCCAGATTTTCAAAGGGTGGTGGGATCGGAACCCAGTGCAGGTGCCATTTGAAAATTGTGGTCCCGAAGTTCATCTCAGGATCCCGACGCCTCTGAGACAGTTTTGAATTCTCAAACTGCTGGTGGGGGGGAACGAACATGGAACACGCACAATGCCAATTAACAGCCCATTAAGCTTCTTTTTTATATTATATGCTGAGCCTGTTGTATGTAAGATTTCTTGATATGCTTTTAGTTGTTTTCTTAGAGATTTCCTTAATTAACAACATAACATTTGAATCAGTAAATGAAATATACCTCTAAAGGGGAAGTGGTCTTGGGGAAATATTCAAAATACTCCCCATTATTTTGTGAAAAGAAACATACAAATGTTTTCCTTCCAATTTACTCCTTCTTCATTCTTCTCCAACACTGAACTCCTGTTTCTTGAATACCTGGGATTCTCCAATACTTCAAATGACCACCCTTCATCTGTAAGCACAGATACTGAATGCCAGCTATCAACCTGGGATGGCAGCAGTATTGAGTCCTAACCTGACATCCACACATAAACATTTTCCAGTACAGGTCACTGGGTACTGATCAGAAGCGGGAACACTGTCTGAGTGGTGCTCATCCATAGTTCCAGATCGCTAAGGGCAATTATAATATTCTTACTGTAGTCACAGCAAGGTTCAGCTAAGTCAATACGGACAAGGCATTGAACTTGGGGAAAACTTGGGACAGGGTGGTTTCCTTGTGGGGCCCAGAAGAACAATCCTGCTTCTCCTGGACCAGAAGGAAACCTTAAAAAATTCTTAAGTTAAACTTATGTGGGCCTCTTCTGGGCCTCGATCCAGCACCTGGCAGGTTTGGCTTGGCTAGGAAGCTATTACTGCTCCTCGTCCGGGCCTCAAGGTAATGTTTTCAATCAGGCCCAATGACATTATTAGATTCTGATCTGAAAATTGCAGTCAACCAGATTCCCCCCTGTTATTATTATTATTTTTAAAAATTCATTCATGGGATGTGGGCATCGCTGGCTAGGCCAGCATTTATTGCCCATCCCTAATTGCCCTTGAGAAGATGGTGGTGAGCTGCCTACTTGAACCACTGCAGTCCTTGGGGTATAGGTACACCAACTGTCCTGTTAGGAAGGGAGTTCCAGGATTTTGACCCAGTGACAGTGAAGGAACGGCGATATAGTTTCAAGTCAGGATGATGTGTGGCTTGGAGGGGAACTTACAGGTGGTGGTGTTCCGATGCATCTGCTGCCCTTGTCCTTCTAGGTGGTAGAGGTCATGGGTTTGGAAGGTGCTGTCGAAAGAGACTAGGTGAGTTGCTGCAGTGCATCTTGTACATAGTACACACTGCTGCCACTGTGCGTAAGTGGTGGAGGGAGTGAATGTTGAATGTGGTGGATAGGGTACCAATCAAGCGGGCCATTTTGTCCTGGATGGTGTTGAGCTTCTTGAGTGTTGTTGGAGCTGCACCCATCCAGGCAAGTGGAGAGTATTTCATCACACTCCTGACTTGTACCTTGTAGATGGTGGTCAGGCATTGGGGAGTCAGGAAGTGAGTTACTCGCCACAGAATTCCCAGCCTCTGACCTGCTCTTGTAGCCACAGTGTTTATGTGGCTGGTCCATTTCAGTTTCTGGTCAATGGTAACCCCCAAGATGTTGATGGCAGGAGAATTCAGTGATGGTAATGCCATTGCCCAGCAAGGGGAGATGGTTACAGTCTCTCTTGTTTGAGCTGATCATTGCCTGGCACTTGTGTGGCACGAATGTTACTTGCCACTTATCAGCCCAAGCCTGGATGTTGTCCAGGTCTTGTTGCATATGGACATGACTTGCTTCAGTATCTGAGGAGTCATGAATGGTGCTGAACATTGTGCAATCATCAGCGAACATCTACACTTCTGACCTTATGATGGAGGGAAGGTCATTGATGAAGCAGCTGAAGATGGATGCGCCTTGGACACTACCCTGAGGAACTCCTGCAGTGATGTCCAGGCACTGAGATGATTGACCTCCAACAACCACAACCATCTTCCTCTGTGCTAGGTATGATTCCAACCAGCGGAGAGTTTTCCCCCTAATTCCCATTGACACCAGTTTTGCTAGGGCTCCTTGATGCCATACTCGGTCAAATGCTGCCTTGATATCAAGAGAAGTCACTCTCACCTCACTTCTAGAGTTCAGCTCTTTTGTCTATGTTTGGACAAAGGCTGTAATGAGGTCATGAGCCGAGTGGCCCTGGCGGAACCCAAACTGAACGCCAGTGAGCAGGTTATTGCTGAGCTAGTGCCTCTTGATTGCACTATCATCAATTATGCTTCAATTAAATATATAAAATACTCTTTCAATTCTCCATTAATCCTATTATTAACTAGCTTTCCGAGAGCATCGTGAACAAATATTTCACATTAAAGGTTTCCATTTGCCCAAAAGAGGCCAATAAGCATGCTGGATGATTATTGGTCGATTTGTCACCAGGTAATTATGTCATCTGCTTGGTGATACACTGCAAATCACAAGCAATAAATCTTGTCTATCTTTACATTTAATTTTCAAAAATATAAATTGTTTCTAATAAACAAAGCAGGCATTTTCTTTGCATTAATGGCCACTGCACTCTGCCGGAAGATAAAATGAGCTTAAAATACATGAAGGGAATTGACTTTGTGCAATGGTGTAAAGCAGCTGATAGCCAATTGGCTGCCCTATTTATATGTCTCCCAATTTTTTTTTCTGTTAAAATCAGTCGAAATAAAAATCAGGTGAGATGTAAAACAGGTTGCCGATTTGCTATCACCAGTCTCACACAATTACACTATGTTAAAATTACCCCACAGTGTTTTTTTATCTTCCATATATTTCAGCCAACAGTGAGCTTCTGACAGATTTTATTTAAATTATAGCAACACTTTTCAATCCTTTAAAAACGATTTATAATATAGAGCAAGACACTCTCAAGCCTTTCTGGTTTAGGTAGAATGCTGGCAAAGTAATAAGGCAATTGTGTATGAACCTTTTAAAATGCTTTGCAGGAAATCCAAACATGGAAAGAGCAGTTGTGTCTAGGTCGGAACATGTAGATACAGTTTTAATACGTCACCCGCCCATTTCTGCTTTACGGTGAAAGAATCCAGTATAATCACTATTGAAACATTCAATGGCTGAAAATACTCGACACCAGGGTCTGCATTGTATCTTTCTGTGCAAACTATGAGGATCTATTGCAAAGAAAGCATAATTTGGAGAAAAGGTGACATGTCATAATGGCATAAAAGCTCAAACGAAATCATCATTGATTCAATGATTAAATGATTCACTCCCATTTTGTTATTGTAATAAAAACTTTCAAATTCTGTTTGGCGATGACAAATCCACAAATTTGAAATTAAATGATGCATTCTACTGCATAACAAGTGTAATCTCTTGGATAAACATAGCCCAACGTCTACCAATGGTTACAACAAAATAGGTGCCATATTACCTATGTGTTCTGAAAATTCCAAATGTCCTACCTCAGAAATTACATTGTGTGTGCTATTAGTATTATGAATTTAATCCAGGAATTTTCACAATGGTAATTTTCAAGTAGGTTAATTGAATTCAATGGAAAGACTAGCTAAATGTAAATGTAAAGCTCAGCAGAGATAAATTATTCGACTTTGGTGCTTGTTATATTCCATGAGCTGAATTTTGAGCCCCTCTGGGGCTGCAAGTGGAAGCAGGTGGGAGCTAAAAATAGCCCGGCTGGCTGGCTTACTGGTTCCTCGGCTCCATTCTGCCTCCGGGCTGTTTTTACAGGGCAGGATCGGGGCGCATCAGGGCTACTAGCCCCACGACTACATGTGTCAGGTTCGGGTGGGGTTGGGTCTATACTTTGTGTCCAGCATTTAGGATCAGGTCGGGTTGGGCTGAACAAAGAACAAAGAACAGTACAGCACAGGAACAGGCCATTCAGCCCTCCAAGCCTGCGCCAATCTTGATGCCTGCCTAAACCATCACCTTCTGCACTTCCGGGGCCCATATCCCTCTATTCCCTTCCTATTCATGTATTTGTCAAGATGTCTCTTAAACGTCACTATCGTATCTGCTTCCACCACCTCGCCTGGCAGCAAGTTCCAGGCACTCACCACCCTCGCACATCCCCTCTAAACTTTTACCCTCGCACCTTAAACCTATGCCCTGGACTGTACTGGCTCCGTGTTTTATAAATAAATGCATTATTACATTTTAGCAAGTGTTTTTTCCACTTCTCAGTGTGCAAATGGCTCCTATAATTACTTCCGATTACCATGGATTCCATTCATTGCGATATTCGGGTCGGGTCAGACATGAAAAAAATTAAAGGACTCGGGCTCCAGTCGGGTTCGGTTTGGCTGTGGTCAGGTCGGGCCCAGGTCGGGTTTTAATTTTATACCCAAGCAGGCCTTTAGCGGTAACAGCTCATTAAAAGCCTAATGAGGCCAATTAAAGGAGGCCAACTGGGATTCTCCAGTCGCTCTCCAGGTTCTTGCAGACATCGGGGGCCAATTTAAGTGCTTGGAGGCAGCCTTTCAGCAGCAGGCCAGGACGGCAGTGCTCCAGGCTGGACTAGAGGCCCTCCCTGCCTGCCTGGGTGAAGGAGCAGCTACAGTGGTGGCCAGACTGCAAGATCCACTTTTTACTTTAAGATTTAAAAAAGTTGGGGAGAGGGCGCCTCCACCTTGAAGCATCCGCTCCATTACTTACCCTCAATTGGAGCCTGCTGCTCCTTTCAAGCTAGAAGGCCTCTGATTGGCCCTCCAGCTTCATGAGCCTGAATTGGACAGCAAGCCCATCTCCAGGCCAATTAATGAGACGCCACCATGAAAATCACAATGAGTAACTGTTTCCCCCCCATGGGCAGGTTCAGCACCCGGAAGCAGTCCTGACCTCTGTTTCCCACCCCCAAAGGGAAAATCCTCCCCTATATCTTTCTGGAACAAAAGAGGTATGTTACGAGCTCACAGGACACCAGTCTGGTAGGTATTCTGTCTTTAATGAAACTGACTGTAATGGCTGCCTGCAGTCAGAGTTCCTCATGGTAGAGGTAACATGACTATGGCAAGCCAGGAGGCACACTGGTACAATATTGTAGTTCTATCCCAAACATCCCCCTTTTCATACAAAGAAAACAAAATTGCATGCATTATCATTTATACTGTGAGTTTCCCAAGTTACCCACTATGCATTAGTAGTTTGTCATTCTTGTCAGTCGCTGTAAATGCATTGCACACGTAGTCATTAAATTGTGCCAGTCTCCTAATGGTGTGCGTGCGCGTTGTTGTTGGTTGTTCATTTGGTTGATTTTCCTTCTCCGGCGAGTGTTGTTCCTTTGTCACTTGTTGCCACGGTAACTGTTGTTGTTCCATTTCTGTTGTTGGGGTGCTATGGACCTCTGGAGCTGATGGTTGTTCTGTGGTCTGTGCAGTTGATGAGTTCTCATCTTCCTGATCGGCCGCCTGCCATGGAGGAACAGCTTCTCCAGTTGTGCGTATGTGCCTGCAGTTGTGACAGTATCTCTGGTCCTTCACTTTCACCGCATACGATCGAGGCGACAACTGCTCTATGCAGGTCCCAAGTGGCCACTTGGGCTGACTCTTGTTGAGCGCATTGAACACTTGTACCTTGACTGGCTCTCCAATGCTCAATTCTGGCAATATTTCGGCAGTTTTGTCAAAATGAAATTTGGCTTTCTGCCACTTCACCGGGATTTTTTTCTGTCCGCTCTGTGGAATACGAGCACTCCTTCCCCACAGCCTCTACCTCGGGCACGTGAGCAGATGACTGTCAGATCTTCCTCTTTCTCGCCGCCTGTATGACTCGCATCACCTTGCGACTGGCAAAGGCATTCTTGTTTCAGCACCGCGCCACTACTGTAGGCGATCTCCTGGGTTTTCTCTTTTTGCACGTAGAGGGTTATCAGTCCAAGCTTTAGACTTGCTTCAGCTGAGATGAGTGGCTTTTGCTTGCCGTCTATGATTTGGAGCTCCAGATCTTCGTTTTTGTCATTGTAATGGGCTCTCAGAGTAACATGTCCTCTTGGCACTAGTATTGTGCCATCATATAGCCTCAACTTTACGGTTGAGGGCTTCGTTTTTGGATTGCCATGTTGAGCCACTTCATTCGGTTTGTGAAGGTCATTATGTTGCATGACGAACCCATGTCTATCTGGCACTTTATGTTGACTTGATGTTCTCCTTCTGCAGTCAACATTCCAACAGTCGCAAACCATTTGTCACCGATCGACCTGTCTGAACCAACCTGTTGTTTGTTGTATAGTGATCCGTCAGAATCTTCGGCTGATATCTCACCAGTGGCCATTTGTACCTGCTTGTCATGCTTCCTTCAAGCCAAACACTTGCACGAAAAATGATTCGGTTTCTTGCAGTGAGAACACTGCTTTCCCCACGCTGGACATGCCTTCTTTTCCTGTGCGTGATGTCCTCCTCAGTATTTGCATCCTGCCCTTTGTCTGTGATCTTTCTGCCCTTTTGGCCTGGAATGTCTATCAGCATAATACAAGGCCTGGTCTGTTCTGTCATGAATATTCTCTAGCTGCTAAATTACAACCTCAGCACTTTTGCACACGCGATTGCTTTCCTGAGAGTCAGTTTCTCCTATCTCAGTAGACGTGCGCTCACTGCGGGATCTCTTATGCCTAATACAATCCTGTCTTTAATTAGATTATCTTTTAGTTGTGCAAATTCACAGGATTCTGCGAGCTGTGTTAATGCAGTCACATATTGATCAATGGACTCTTTTTCACCCTGGGCCCTAATACTGAACACCTACCAGTCATAGGTTATGTTCACTTGGGGTTCAAATTGTGCCTTCAAGGCTTTCAAAATTTCTGCTGTCCATTTTTTTTGTTCTTCGGTGAGATTTAGGGTGGAATACATTCTGTAACAGTCTCTCCCCAACAGTGATAAAAGTGTAGCTACTCGCATCAGCTCTGATTTGTTAATTAAATCTGTTGCAATTTTGTAATTTTGCCATTGCGAGTGGAAAAACTGCCAGTTCTGTTTCACATCACCTTTCATTTCTACCGGAACAGGCAGAGGAAAATTTGCAACCATTGTCTTACCCTATGCTTTCAGCTGTTTCTTTGTTCTTTTTCTGTGGCTTCATGTGGCTTTTAGCAGCTTTTAGCAGTTCTGACCACTCCTGTGGCCTTAGTTCCATAGCTGTGCTTGTAAACAGCTCTTCAACACTCAATCTCAGCTCCACTCCGACACCGTGTTATGAGCTCACATGACATTAGTCTGGTGTGTACTCTGTCTTTAATTAAACTGACTGTAATGGTTGCCTGCAGTCAGAGTCCCTCATCATAGAGGTCACATGAGATTAGATTAGATTAGAGATACAGCACTGAAACAGGCCCTTCGGCCCACCGAGTTTGTGCCGAACATCAACCACCCATTTATACTAATCCTACACTAATCCCATATTCCTACCAAACATCCCCACCTGTCCCTATATTTCCCGACCACCTACCTATACTAGTGACAATTTATAATGGCCAATTTACCTATCAACCTGCAAGTCTTTTGGCTTGTGGGAGGAAACCGGAGCACCCGGAGAAAACCCACGCAGACACAAGGAGAACTTGCAAACTCCACACAGGCAGTACCCGGAATTGAACCCGGGTCCCTGGAGCTGTGAGGCTGCGGTGCTAACCACTGCGCCACTGTGCCGCCCTGACTACAGCAAGCCAGGAGGCACATTGGTACAGTACTGCATTTCTATCCCAAACAAAGTAAGTGTGACTATTTTCAAAGTGCAGATTTTTTTGACAATTGTTTTGACAATGTGGGACCTGGATCAACCTCACAATGTACACTTAGCAATGTCATTATGCCATGGCTGGGTCAAGTCATAAGATGTTGGAATTAAATTTCTGTAAATGATTCTTATATTATCAATGACAAATCAGACATGATTTTAGGCTCAACTTTTAAGTAAGAAATATAACATAACAACCAGGAGGAAGGGGATCAGAGTGGTACAGTGGATTAGACACTTACTTTTTGTCCCTGGAATCTGGAGTCAAATTAGCCCAACCTGATGGCCGAAAGTTGTTTCCATCTTTTGCTTGTAAGGGAGATATATGAATTGAGCTTGGATAGTCTCAATTTAATCACAAAACTGTTCCTAATTTGGCACTACAGTAATTGGCAGTTTTCCTCAGTGAGGCCATAGAATGGCTAGTATGGAAAATAGAAATAATGTTACACTGTTACAGTTGGGGTTTTCTTTTGTGGCTGGAGCTGAGGCATTTTGTAGACGGTATAGGGAGCTTTACTCTACATCTTGAGCTTGTGCTTGATCTACAAGGGCTTCACAGCTGTTGCCTGACATGGGAAGAGTTCCATTCCCTTAGCATTCGCATCCCTGCATCCCATCATCTTGAAAGTGAAAATGACATGGAAAGGCAAGGTACTGAGGTCCTACAGTGAGACTTTCAGGAGCTATGTAGGAAGTTAGAAAGTAGGACGTTGAAGGTAGTAATCTCTGGATTACTCCTAGTGCCACATACTAGTGAGAGTAGAAATAGGAAGATAGGGAGGATCAATGCGTGGCTTGAGGCATGGTGCAGGAGGGAGGGCTTCAGATTCCTGGGGTATGGAGACCAGTTCTGGGGCATGGGGCATCTATTAAAAAGGGACAGGGTTGCACCTCAACAGGACTGGGACCAATGACCTTGCGGGGAGGTTCACTAGTGGGTTGGGGAGGGTTTAAATTAAATTGGCAGGGGGGTGGGAACCAACATATAGAAGTAGAAAAGAGGAATAAGGTGCATAAAGAAGTAAGAGTGTTGGATAGTATCAGAGAAGGAAGTAGTACCATGTTAGAAAGAAGCAGATGAAAAAGGACTATAAGGCATACAAGAACAGGTATAGAATGCATGTATGTAAACGCACAAAGTGTTGGGGAAAAGGTTGGTGAGCTACAATCAGAAATAACCTGTCAGGCAAACCCCCCTAAGACTGAGGCACATGTTATTTCGCCACATGAACATTAAAACTTAAAATTGCAAGGCCCTGACTGGAAAGAAATTTGCATACTAACAGATGGTGTTACAATGAGGAACCAGTCCCTGCCTTAATACACAGAAGACACCTGGTCAAACCAGTCGGTCATGACCTGCTGGCCAACTAGGGGAGTTTTAAATTGGAAAAGCAGAATTTGAACTCAGAAAACCATATGCTCCCGGTTGGAACAGAACCTCCTCTCCAATCCTGCCTGCCTCCATCTCTTTCACATGAAACTGAATCTTGCTTAAACATGTGAACCTCAAAGAGAGAAAAGTCTCCTACATGAACAAGGTTTAAGAAGAACTCTGGGCCCCAACAAACAGCAAGACTACCTACAATCAAGCGAGCTCGAAGCACAGTAAACAAGAAACTCTTCTGATAAAACCACAAACTCCTCTCTACTATATTTTCCTCTCTGTATATCTGCAGGCGTGAACCATATTCGAGTTTAAGTTTAAGTTTTAATAAAATTTCATCTTTCTTCTTTAAATCTCAGAAAACCTGTGTGAATTGGTTTCTTTGTCTTATAATTGAAAAGCTGTGAACAAAGATTCACAAAGGGGAGCTCAAAACACAGTGTGTTTAAAATTAAACCCTGTTACAACAAGACCAGGTGAAGATAGTGACATACCCCTAGACACCTTTCGCACCTGGTCGTAACAGAAATTTGGGGGCTCGTCTGGGATTTTACCCACAAACGAGTGAAATTGAAAGTGGGAAGTGAAATTGAAAGTGGGAAGCCAAATTGTTCCCAATCAAAAAGTGCAAGATTTCAATACAGGCTTTCTTGCGGTTGTGTGTGATTGGATACTAACATGTCTGCAACTGAAGTGAGTAGCTCTCCAAGCCAGGATTAAGTAATTTGGGATAAATTAAAAGCACTGTC
The DNA here is from genome assembly GCF_036365525.1 of Heterodontus francisci. Lineage (NCBI taxonomy): Eukaryota > Metazoa > Chordata > Chondrichthyes > Heterodontiformes > Heterodontidae > Heterodontus > Heterodontus francisci. The sequence goes on from NC_090386.1 coordinate 82,536,670, forward strand.
TATGGATGAGTTGAGAAAAATGGCTGAGCATTGTGGGATCACTGTGAGAGCCTTCCAAAAGGAACGTGAAGAAAATGAAAGGCAGAAGAGAAAGAAAAACAAGAGAAGGAAAGAGAGAGAGAGAGGAGAGAGAGAGATAGAGAATATTCCGGAAAGAATCCTAAGAGAGAGCTTAAGTGGCTTGAGTTAACGAGGGGGCGACAGAGTAACCTGAGTGAAAGCATGGCCAATATGGAGAAGCACAATTCAGGGCTGAGTACAAGATTGCTAAAACTCACTCAATTAATTCCAAAATTCAATGAGGAAGATGTGGAAGTGTTTTTTGTGTCCTTTGAGAAACTGGCAAGGCAGCTAAAATGGTCAGCTGAGACCTGGTGATTCTTAATGCAAAGCAAACTAACCGGAAAAGCTCCTTGTTGCCAGATGCGAGTTCATCAAATTATGAACTGACAAAAATTGCTATTCTCGGGGCATATGAATTAGTACCCGAAGCCTATCGCCAAAAGTTTAGAACTCTCAAAAACCAAGCCAATCAAACTTATCTGGAGCTTGAAAGAAGCAAGCAGCTGGCCTTTGACCAGTGGCTAAGGGCTTTAAAAATACAGCTCAGCAAGATACTCTCAGAGAAGTAATCCTGTTAGAGGAATTTAAAAACTCTCTCCCATTCTCAATAAAGACCCACGTAGAGGAGCAGTGTGTTCAGGGAGCCTGGCAAGTGGCCGTTCTGGCCAATGAGTTTGCTTGAATTTATGTCGGTTTCCCAGGGGAGAATCTTTCCTAATCACCCCCACAAATCCGAAAAGGACAAAGGGTGAGAAGGTGATATCCGCCCAGGCAGTCCTGGAAGAGAAAGGAAAGCAGGAGACACAAGGGGTGCTCCTCCAGCCAAAAAGGAAGGTGCTATGAGCAAGAGTGAGACCCTGAGACCTGTGTGCTTCCATTGGAAAAAGGCAGGGCATTTAAAAGTTGACTGCTGGAAACTCAAGGGGAAACTGATAGTGTTAATCAGGGCACACCAGCTTGGAGACGATGGGGACCTGATGCAAAGCACAACAGAACAAGCTGTGGCTTTAACTGCAGTAAGAGTGCAACCCAAGAAGCTTACTACGGCCAGTGCAGGAAAAGGTACTAGAATTCCTGAAGGTTATTAGGTTTTTGTATTTGAAGGGAAAGTAACCCCATATCCCTCGAGTGGGGCAAGCAAGCCCATAGGAATTCTCAGGGACACAGGGGCCACCAGATCCCTTTTACTGGGAAATGGCCTGACCTTTCTCCCAGAGAGTGCAGTGATCATCAAAATAGTGGCGAATGGTATTAGAAGGCAGTGTATGCCTGTACCTGTACACCGGGTGCACCTGGTGTGCGACCTCATTTCAGGACTGGTGACTGTAGGGATTGTCCCTAGTTTGGACGGGGTTGACCTGCTCCTAGGTAATGATCTGGTGGGGGTGTAGGTGGTAGACCCCCCAGTAGAGAAAGAAAGACTGCAGGAGGTCAGAATGACAGGACAGTGGCAAGAGACAGTCCCCTGCAATGTCCCTGAATGTGTAGTGGATTAGGCCATGATCAAACCAGCTCCTCCAGAGGAGACTGCATTGGCACTGCAGGTAAATGACCATGAGGTCTGCCTGTCCGAGAATTCCTTTGGAAAGTTAAAAGACCCAGGGAATGAATTAAATGGATTTTTCCCAGGTGAGGCTCAGCGAGACAACCCAGTATTGCAAGAATTAGCACAGGCTGCCCAGTCTGAAAGTGAAGCAGAGGGAATCCCTGAATGCTACTATTTAAAGAATGAGGTACTGATGAGGAAATGGAGTTCTCCTCACAGACCTGAGGGCAAAGAGTGGACAGTAGTTCACCAGTTAGTGGTGCCCGAGAGGTACCGGGGAGAAATATTAAGAAGGGCCCACGAGACTATAGTGTGCTGGTATATGAAAGGCCAAAGCCCGCATAAGGTAGCAGTTTGACTGGCCAAAACTGCACAAAGATGTGGTGGAATACTGCAGGAGTTGCCACATGTGCCAGGTTGAGGGGAAACCCAAACCTACAGTGAAACCTGCACTCCTAAGTCCTGTACCAGTGTTAGGAAAACCCTCCAGCAGAGGGCTGGTGAACTGTAAGGGATCCCCCACCGAGAACAAAAGGGGAAAGGCAGGCACAAAGCTGGCAAAAGTTTAGAAAGAGAAGGGGGAAAAGTGACCAAGAGGGCAGGTTAAAGGAAGTCCGAGAAGAATCCTGGATGAAAACCCCTACTGTCTGGTCAGCCAACCCCGAAAAATGTGAAAAGTTAGACCTCACATCCTCCTATGTGAATGCAGACTCTAGAAGCACCCCACCAGAATTTCTAACAGCATTTACAGGAACCTGCAGAGACAAACAGAGACATCTAGGGGGCACAGAAACCGTGAGGGTGATGCCTGACCTAGTCAAAGTGCCACAGGAGAGTGCAGCCAAGTCTGCACAAATACCTGCAGGTAGGAGTGTCCCAGAGAACAAAGGAAAGAGTAACAAAGACTCTTCCCCCACAGTCGGAAGAAAAGGAAACCACCCATCCCCTGAAATCAAAAGTCTTTGTAAAGCAGCCCTGGCACTCAGAACAGAAACAATTATTTAATAAGCTTTACGATTGGTGAGTGAGTGGAAATGAATGAGAGAAATGCATGCTTTTTGTTTCTAAATGCACCGTTTTGCTTCAAATCGCATTTCATTCCACTGGGTGTGGAGGTGTAAGGCAAACCCCCCACTTGCCAAGACTGAGGCACACATTATTTTGCCACATGAACATTTAAACTTAAAATTGCAAGCCCCTGACTGGAAAGATATTTGCATAGTAACAGACAGTGTTGGAACAATGAGGAACTAGTCCCTACCCCAATACACAGAAGAGACCTGGTCAAACCAGTCAGTCATGTGACTACCTGCTGGCCAACTAGGGGAGTTTTAATTTGGAAAAACAGAATTTGAACTCAGAAAGCCATGTGCTCCCGGCTAGAACAGAACCTCCTCTCCAGTCCTGCCTGTCTCCAGCTCTTTCCCACGGAACTGAATCTTGAGAAAACACATGGACCTCAAAGAGAGAAAAGTCTCCTACGTGAACAAGGTTTAAGAAGAACACTGGGCCCCAATGAACAGCAAGAATACCTACAAGTAAGTGAGCTCGAAGCACAGTAAACAAGAAACTCTTCTGATATTGCCTCAAATCCCTCTCTACTGTATTTTCCTCTCCTCTTTTCTGTCCCTAGTTGCACGTGTGTATCGCGTGTGCATGCTAGCGAGGGCACGTCGTATATCCATAGGCATGAACTGTATTAGAGTTTAAGGTTAAGTTTTAATAAAATTTCATCTTTCTTCTTTAAATCTCAGAAAACCTGTGTGAATTGGTTTCTTTGTCTTATAATTGGAAAGCTGTGAACAAGGATTCACAAAGGGGGAGCTCAAAACACAGTGTGTTTAAAATTAAACGCTGCTCCAATAAGACCTGGTGAAGATAGTGACAGACCCCTAGACACCTTTCGCACCCGGTCATAACAAGCCGTGTGGGAATATTACGTAGTGGCAATAATGGAATTGTGGCTTTAAAATAGTGAGGACTGGGTATTTAATATTTAGGGATACAAAGTGTTCAGAAAAGATAGGGAAGGAAAAGATGGAGGTGGGGTGGCAGTATTGATTAGGGAAGACACTATCGTTTTGGAAAGAGAGGATGTCCTTGAGAAGGCAAGGACAGAATCCATTTTGCTAGAGTTGAGAAGCAAAAAGGATATGATCACGCTACTGGGGGAATTCTGTAGGCCTCCAAATAGTGAGCGAGAGAAATAGAGGAGGAAATCTGCAGGGAAATCATAGAGATGTGCAAAGAGATTTTAATTATCCAAATGTCGATTGGGTTAATGTTAGAGTAAAGGTTAAGGAAATGTGTTCAGGAGGACTTCCTTGACCAGTATGTTCTCGGTCCAAATAGGAAGGAGGCATTGCTGGATCTGGTGCTTGGGAATGAGGCAGGACAAATGAACCAAGGGCTGAATTTTACCAGCTCTCTGGAAATGGGCTGGGAGGCAGCAGGGCTCGTAAAATGGCGGCAGAAGATGTTGGTAGCAAAGCCCGGCATCTTCCCCACACCACAGAATATTTCCAGAAGCAGGAATGGCAATGGCGTGGCCGCCCGCCGACCAGAGGCAGGTGGCCAATTAATTCAATTAATTGGCCAATTAATGGCCACTTTCTGCCCCCGCCAGCATTTTACTGACATCAGGATGGGCTCCTGCTGCATTGGGGGTGGGGGGGGCCTTCCTTTCTGGCAGCCCCATGGCCCACGGAAGGGCCCCAGGCAGCAATGGCCGCACCCACAGCTCTGACACCCCAGCTGAACGGTTCATCCCTCCAATTGACGGTCTTGCCTGCCTGGCCCTGGTCACGTTAAAAAGAATTCTTACCTGCCCTTCGAGAGAGCCTCAACATGGAGTCGCCCTCTCCTTCTCCGTGTAGCCTCAGCAGCGGCCACCTCTATCGGTGGTGCTACCGAGGCTGCCAAGCTGCCAGCCCTCTGATTGGGCAATCAGCTCTGAGAGGTGGGCCGCCGTCCTTAATTGGATGGCAATCCTGGTAGTAGCCTCTTAATTGGCCGCCGCCAGTAAAATCGCCTCCGCCGTCCGCATATGTGTGCTTGGGACCTGCTTTCGGTCCCAGTGGTGGGACTTCCTGCACTCACATAAAATTCCAGCCCAAGTGTCAGTAGGTTTAGATTAATAATGGGGAAGATCAAGGAACAATCTAAAGTGGAACTTCTAAATTGGAAGAGGGCTAACTTCAATGGAATGAGAAGGAATCTAGTCAGGCTAAAATGGAGCCAAAGACTGGTCAGGAAAAATGGTAACAGAACAATGGGTGATCTTTAAGGAGGAGATGTTTCCAAGTACAGGCTAGGTACAGTCCAACAAGGACAAAAGGTAGGGGAAACAAAGCCAGGGCTCCTTGGATGATGAGGGAGATAGAGAATATGATGAAACAAAAAAAGAGGGTGTATGATGCATGTCAGGTAATTTCTTCCAGCGAGAATCAAGCCAAATACAATAAGTTGAGTGGGTAAGTGAAGGGGAAAATAAGACTGGCAAAGAATGAATATGAGAATAGAATGGCAGTTAACATAAAAGGGAACACAAAAACCCTCCACTTGCATGTAAATAATAAAGAGGGTGATACATGCTTAGAGGCTCAGGGCAAGGATGGAATTCTGAATGAGTACTTTGTATTGGTGTTTACTAAGGAGAAGGATGCTAATAAAATATTGGTAGAAGCAGAGATGATAGAGGTAATGGAGGGGGTGAAAATTGATAGGCAAGATGTACTGGAAAGTCTGGTTGTTCTTAAAGTGGATAAATCGCTTGGTCTGCATGGCTTGCATCCCAGATTGCTAAAGGAAGTGCAGGTGGAGATAGCAGAAATTTTCCAACCTTCTACAGATACAGGGGAGGTGCCAGAGGATTGGAGAGAGGCAAAGGTGACACTCTTATTCAACAAAGGGTTAAGGACATTCCTAGGGCTGAATTTTATTCTCCTGCTGCCGGGAGCAGCAGCGGGCCCGCATGTGTGGGCTGCGTGCCGCCATGATCGCAGTGGCTCATCAACATACGCTGGGCAGTCCGCACCCCCAATCACGTGGCGGTGTGGCAGTGGGGTGGGGGGGGGGGGGTGGTGGCTCTGCAATGCTGGCAACTGCGTCAGCTGCCTCTGCGCTGGCGCCATTTTTAAAGGGCTGCCAGACCTGCACTGCTGAAGCCTGTATCCCCCACCAAAAAATTGTGAATTGATTTTTGGACCATACCGCGACCCCCCCACCCAAAACAAAGAAAATAAATAGCTGCCCCATTTCCCGCCCCCCCAAAAACACTTGTATTTAATATGTGACCTTTCCCCACCCAACTGCACAAAGTTCAGCGGTCACCCCTTCCCCCCCTTCCCGATACGACACATGCAGATTTGACCCCATTCCCCCACCCAACTATACTAAAAGTCCTAAGTTCCTCCCTTCCCCACCTTGGTGGTGCCAGCTTTCCCTGGACTGCCGGCCGCCGCACGTAAGATCATGGACAGCCGGCAAGATCACAGTGTAAGGTATGTTAATGTATTCATGTCCATTATTTAAATATTTAAAGTCGTGTCCTCTCGCCAAGCGGCAGGGGGATGGCCACAGAGCCTCACTGCCGCTGGGAAAATCGGGCCCGGCAATCCCAGTGTTGAGCTCCATGGCGGGCCACTGCCTCAGTGATCATCCGGCCACCCCCGCCACGGAGCCCACCATTGGGAGCTCAACAAAATTCAGCCCCTAGTAACTACAGGCCAGTCAGTTTAACATCAATGGTGGGTGAGGTTTTCAAAACAATAATCAGGGAAAAAATTAACAGGCACTTGGAAAGGTTTGAGTTAATTGAGGAGAGTCAGCATGGATGTGGAAAAAACAGATTGTGCTTGACTAATCTTACTGAATTTTTTGATGAAGTAACAGAGTAGGCAAAGCAATGGATGTTGTCTATATGGATTTGAAGAAAACATTTGACAAACAAAAGTTAAGAAAATTGTGGCTCATGGAATAGGAGGGTCAGTGTCAGTTTGGATAAAAAATTGGCTTAAGGACAGAAAACAGCGAGTCATGGTAAATGGTTGTTTTTCAGATTGGAGGATGTTCCTTGATATATATAAATGACTTGGCCATTGGAATACAGAATAAAATTTCAAAATTTGCTGATGATACCAAAATTGGAGATGTGGCAGACAGTGAGGATGATACTAATCAACTGCAACAGGATATAGATAGGCTAGCAGAATGGGCAGACAAGTGGCAGATGAAACTTAATACAGAGAAGTGTGAGGTGATGCATTTTGGCAGAAGGGATAGAGAGAGGCCATATAGACTAAATGGCACCGTTCTGAAGAGTGTGTAGGGAAAGAGGGACCTTGGGGCCCATGTGCACAGATCCTTGAAGGTGGCAGGATATATTGAGAGAGTAATTAGCTAAGCGTATAGGATGTTGGGCTTCATAAATAGAAATATTGAGTACAAAAGCAGGGAAGTTATGCTAAACCTTTATGAAGCTCTGGTTAGGCCACAACTAGAGTACTGCGTCCTGAGTTCTTGTCACCACACTTTAGGAAGGATATGAGGGTCCTTTAGCAGGTGCAGAGGAGATTTACTAGAATGGTTCCAGGGAAGAGGGATTTGAGCTACAAAGTTAGGTTGGAGAAGCTAGGTTGTGCTCTTTGGAGCAAAGGAGATTGAGGGGAGATTTGATTGAGGTGTAAAAGATTATGACAGGTTTAGATGTTTGTTTTTCGTATCTTGACATTGCTTCCCTTGGAAAATAGTGTGGAATATTGGATGGATTCGCAGATTAACAGCCTCATAGGCTGCATCATGAACACTCCTTCAGGGGTCGTCAAGTCCTGGAGTGGGACTCTAACCCAGAGCCTTCTGGCTTAGAGGCAGCAGGCTACCAACTGAGCTGCAATACCTCAACATAGCTTGAGATAAGATAGATAAAGAAAAGCTGTTGCCAATAGCTGATGGTATAAGGACTACAAACATATGAAAATACGAATTAGGAGCAGCAGTCGGCCATTCAGTCCCTCAAGCCTGCTCCGCCATTCAATAAGATCATGGCTGATTCGGGGACACAGATTTAAGGTTTTGGGCAAGAGATGCAGTGGGGATGTGAGGAAGAACTTTTTAATGCAGCGAGTAAAACTCACTGCCTATGAGGGTGGTGGAAGCAGAGACAATCAATGAATTCAAAAGGAAATTGATTGGGCACTTGAGGGAAATAAACTTGCAGGGCTATGGGAATAAAGCAGGGGAATGGGACTGATTGGATTGCTCTACAGAGAGCTGTCTTGGACTCAATGGGCTAAATGGCCTCCTTCTGTGCTGCAATGATTCTATGACTCTAAGTAAATGTAATAAATTCCTAATGTTATGAATGTTGGACTTTATTGTATGGTTATGTTTTAAAAATTGTGATCGTTAATGAAGTGTGAAATGGACATTTGGTGGAAACATGTGACCCCAAACAAATTCTGCTCAGAGACAAGCCAGAGGTCTTGGTTACCATGAGAATAAGAAACCCAGATCAAAGACTCTTTTGAAAGCAGGATGCATGTTCGTAGCACCTGAAGGACAATGGGTTTCACTCTCCCAGACTCACGGATTGTAAATAGGGACCCAGAGGCTCCAACATGCAGATTTGAGTTGCAATTTTTAACACCTGGAAATAAAGAAACGCCTAGGTGGTTTTGCTATGGTCAGACTTATGGTCTCTGAGACTTGTAAAAGGCAATCGACTATTGACTTTGAGCAGGATAAATTTGAGAGTATTTCCTAGGTCTGGAGACAGAAAAGGAAGAAGCGAAGACCAGAAATCTGCTGAACAGCCTAGAGAGAGAAACAGGGATCAGTGGGCTGTTTTATGGGGAAACAGTTGCTCACAGATCACCGATACAGCAAAAGGCTACTAAGATGTGGACCCAGTTCGAAGGCTTGAGGTTTGCGGGGGAGAAACGACCAACGGAGTCACCAGAGATTGCCTTACCAACAGAAGTATAGTCGAACATGCTCGGAAGAATTGAGCGAGGAGGATGTTGGGTTTGAGAAGGACACTGGGAAATCCAACCCAGTGCAGCTGAGAGGAGTTTGGGACTTTTAACTGCAAGGATACCATTTCACTGAGAACACTGTGTAATGTATAAACGTGGGCCCGAATTTTACATTAGGTGGTGGCAAGCCCACCTCCGCTGGGACTAGAAAGCCAAGCCAGGATTTTTCACTCCCTGGGTCTTAATTGGTCTTCGGCGGGACTTCCACCTCCTTGATGCAGGAGGTCCCGCTGAATGGAACTGCCGGCCAATCACCGGGCTGGCAGCTCTTAGTCCCAGTAGTGCCAATTGGAGCGGTGGCCACTACTGGGACTATACCCAGTCATCGGAGGCAACAAGAAGGACGGCCCCGGAACTCAGGGGATATTCGGGTGGGCCCCAGCGAGGCAAGGGGGGGGGGGGGAGTTGTGGGGGGTGGGGGGGCAGGAGTGTTGTGTGTTGGAGGCGGTTGGGGCTTCAGGGGCAACCCTCCATCAGGCACAGGGTGCCTGATCAGGAGGGCCCACCCCCAGCCCACAAGAAAGGTTTTCCCAGGCGGGGTTCTTGGGGTCTTTGCCGTCCGGCCGCCGAGGGTAAAATATCCACAGCAGCGGGTGTAGGCTCTTAAGTGGCAGTTAATTGGTCAATTAAGGGCCTTGATTGACCTGAGGCAGGCGGGCAGTTTCTCGCTGCCACCCCGTGTAAAATTGCAGAGGCGGCAGTAGAGGGTCAGGAATGGCACCCCCCCCCACTGCCTTCCACTCAATTTTATGCCCTCCCCACCACCAGCCCACTCGTTGAGAGGCCGTAAAACTCTGGCCAGGGTGTGGGGTTTTCTAGTGTGGCAATGAATTAATGGGAAATACCTTTCTCTGCAATTTAGTGTATTCGCTACCTACGAAGTACTGTTTAGGTTATGTTGATTTTTACTTTAGTTGTTATAGCAAAAGTCTTAAAATGTGAAATTTTGTCGTGTGATTCTTTAACTGCTCATTGGGAAGTTCAAATCTCTTGTTTTAAAGTTAGCGATCTCGACTGAGGTCATAACACTATTGAGTACAGAATCTGAGATTAGTGACTTTTCTGAATGGAGGGATGTGACGAGTGGTGTTCCACAGGGATCAGTGCTGGGACCTTTGCTCTTTGCAGTATATATAAATGATTTGGAGGAAAATGTAGCTGGTCTGATTAGTAAGTTTGCGGACGACACAAAGGTTGGTGGATTTGCGGATAGTGATGAGGATTGTCAGAGGATACAGCAGAACATAGATCGGTTGGAGACTTGGGCGCAGAAATGGCAGATGGAGTTTAATCCGGACAAATGTGAGGTAATGCATTTTGGAAGATCTAATGCAGGTGGGAAGTATACAGTAAATGGCAGAACCCTTAGGAGTATTGACAGGCAGAGAGATCTGGGCGTACAGGTCCACAGGTCACTGAAAGTGGCAACGCAGGTGGATAAGGTAGTCAAGAAGGCATACGGCATGCTTGCCTTCATCGGTCGGGGCATAGAGTATAAAAATTGGCAAGTCATGCTGCAGCTGTACAGAACTTTAGTTAGGCCACACTTAGAATATTGCGTGCAATTCTGGTCGCCACACTACCAGAAGGACGTGGAGGCTTTGGAGAGGGTACAGAAGAGGTTTACCAGGATGTTGCCTAGTCTGGAGGGCATTAGCTATGAGGAGAGGTTGGATAAACTCAGATTTCACTGGAACGACGGAGGTGGAGGGGTGACATGATAGAGGTTTACAAAGTTATGAGCGGCATGGACAGAGTGGATAGTCAGAAGCTTTTTCCCAGGGTGGAAGAGTCAGTTACTAGGGGACATAGGTTTAACGTGAGAGGGGTAAAGTTTAGAGGGGATGTGCGAGGCAAGTTTTTTACACAGAGGGTGGTGAGTGCCTGGAACTTGCTGCCGGGGAAGGTGGTGGAAGCAGGTACCATAGAGACGTTTAAGAGGCATCTTGACAAATACATGAATAGGATGGGAATAGAGGGATACGGTCCCCGGAAGTGCAGAAGCTTTTAGTTTAGGCAGACATCAAGATCGGCGCAGGCTTGGAGGGCCGAATGGCCTGTTCCTGTGCTGTACAGTTCTTTGTTCTTTGTACAGAGTCTGTAAAGCATTGTAAGGAGAAACAGCTGATCAGGGTGTTTGCATAATGCATTGGAATACCAATGTGATGTGGGATGTGACTTTAATGCAACTGTAGTACTCTGCATTTTTATTCAGATCAATCTGCACAAATTGTTCTCAATTTGAACTACATCTAATCTGTTGAAATAAAACCAATTTTTACAGATGAGGCTTGATTTATTGAGCACTGCAGATGTTCAATGATTTTATTGGACTATCTTGTTTTTGACATGTCAAGAACTGTGAGATGTCATTTTTTTTAAATTACCATTTTGTAATACTCAATTACTAAGAGTTAAATTCCATCAGTTTCAGTTTGAGCCTCTTGGGTGGTTGCATCTCAAATTTTCCCCCAAATGCTTCGCTATAATCTGTGCAACGACATCTCAAGCGCATAAAGACAATTAAAAATTGCAACTCTTGAGGAATGATAGTGGCATCCCACAAGTGTGGCTACTTCTGTTACCATACATTACACTGATTGTTACTTCTACATAGCTGCCATGTGGAGTAACATATTCAGTGCAAGAACACACTTTATAGGTGGAAAAACATGTTTAAAAATTGAAACCATGATTTTGAAGCTGTTGAAACTGATTGCAAATTGGATTTGCTGTATTTTACAGCTCTGTCAGTATGGCTGCCTTAGGATGAAGTTTAAATGAAAAAGGGACTAGGTAGTACAGTGCATTAGGCAAGGTACCATTTAATTTCTAGAGACGTTGGTGCTTTATTCCTCCTTGTCTTTCTTAATGTTTCTCTAGTATTTAATATAATTGACTATGTCATCCTCCTCCAATATCCATCCTCCATCATTTAGTTTTATGGAACCCTTGCATCATTCTATTTATGTATATCCAAATGTAGTCAACACATTGCCAGCAATGGCTTCTCTGTATTTTCTTGCACAATCAGCTGCAAAGTCCTCAAGGAATCTGTTGCCTCCTCCTTTTCCTCAACAGTGTGCTGCTGCTGCAGGAGATCAGCCTCCACATGTAAGTAGAGGGCACCTACCTCGTCCATCTCTTTTGACTTTTTGGCTACCTCTACACTGTCAGACTCTTTGTCCAACATTCAGTCTTGCATGAAATGCAGTTTCCTCCAGCTCAATATCTGGAAAACCAAAGCCATCACCTTCAGCCAATGCAACAAAATCTACTCCCTAAGGTTCAACTATTCACTTGATAAAGTTATTGATGTTTCAGGGAATTCCCTTATAATGATTTACTTGCGAATATAGCTTTGAAAAGACTTTTGGAAAACATAAAACATAGGGCGGCGCAGTGGTTAGCACCGCAGCCTCACAGCTCCAGCGACCCTGGTTCAATTCTGGGTGCTGTCTGTGTGGACTTTGCAAGTTCTCCCTGTGTTTGCGTGGGTTTTCTCTGGGTGCTCCGGTTTCCTCCCACATGCCAAAGACTTATAGGTAAATTGGCCATTAAAAATTGTCACGAGGATAGGTAGGTGGTAGGGAAATATAGTGACAGGTGAGGATGTAGTAGGAATATGGAATTAGTGTTTCTTTTTCTTTTGGGCCTCCTTATCTCGAGAGACAATGGATACGCGCCTGGAGGTGGTCAGTGGTTTGTGAAGCAACGCCTGGAGTGGCTATAAAGGCCAATTCTAGAGTGACAGGCTCTTCCACAGGTGCTGCAGAGAAATTTGTTTGTCGGGGCTGTTGCACAGTTGCGCCTCTGTCTTTTTTCCTGCCAACTACTAAGTCTCTTCGACTCGCCACATTTTAGCCCTGTCTTTATGGCTGCCCGCCAGCTCTGGCGAACGCTGGCAACTGACTCCCACAACTTGTGATCAATGTCACAGGATTTCATGTCGCGTTTGCAGACGTCTTTAAAGCGGAGACGTGGATGGCCGGTGGGTCTGATACCAGTGGCGAGCTCGCTGTACAATGTGTCTTTGGGGATCCTGCCATCTTCCATGCGGCTCACATGGCCAAGCCATCTCAAGCGCCGCTGACTCAGTAGTGTGTACAAGCTGGGGATGTTGGCCACCTCGAGAACTTCTGTGTTGGAGATACGGTCCTGCCACCTGATGCCAAGTATTCTCCGAAGGCAGCGAAGATGGAATGAATTGAGACGTCGCTCTTGGCTGACATACGTTGTCCAGGCCTCGCTGCCGTAGAGCAAGGTACTGAGGACACAGGCCTGATACACTCAGACTTTTGTGTTCCGTGTCAGTGTGCCATTTTCCTACACTCTCTTGGCCAGTCTGGACACAGCAGTGGAAGCCTTTCCCATGCGCTTGTTGATTTCTGCATCTAGAGACAGGTTACTGGTGATAGTTGAGCCTAGGTAGGTGAACTCTTGAACCACTTCCAGAGCGTGGTCGCCAATATTGATGGATGGAGCATTTCTGACGTCCTGCCCCATGATGTTCGTTTTCTTGAGGCTGATGGTTAGGCCAAATACATTGCAGGCAGCCGCAAACCTGTCAATGAGACTCTGCAGGCACTCTTCAGTGTGAGATGTTAAAGCAGCATCGTCAGCAAAGAGGAGTTCCCTGATGAGGACTTTCCGTACTTTGGACTTCGCTCTTCGATGGGCAAGGTTGAACAACCTGCCCCCTGATCTTGTGTGGAGGAAAATTCCTTCTTCAGAGGACTTCAACGCATGTGAAAGCAGCAGGGAGAAGAAAATCTCAAAAAGTGTGGGTGCGAGAACACAGCCCTGTTTCACGCCACTCAGGATAGGAACGGGGTCTGATGAGGAGCCACCATGTTGAATTGTGCCTTTCATATTGTCATGGAATGAGGTGATGATACTTAGTAGCTTTGGTGGACATCCGATCTTTTCTAGTAGTCTGAAGAGACCACGTCTGCTGACGAGGTCAAAGGCTTTGGTGAGATCAATGAAAGCAATGTAGAGGGGCATCTGTTGTTCACGGCATTTCTCCTGTATCTGACGAAGGGAGAACAGCATGTCAACGGTCGATCTCTCTGCACGAAAGCCACACTCTGCCTCAGGGTAGACGCGCTCGGCCAGCTTCTGGAGCCTGTTCAGCGCGACTCGAGCAAAGACTTTGCTCGGACTTTGCTCGGAACGCATACTGTCCATCCGACTGCTCACCACCTCTGGTCCAGTACACCTACTCAGCATCTATGCTCCAACACTCTGCTCCCCATCTGAAGCTAAAGATCAGTTCTACGAGGAACTCCATAACATCATTAGCAGCATCCCCAACACCGAACACCTATTCCTGCTGGGTGACTTTAATGCCAGGGTTGGGGCCGACCATGACTCATGGCCCTCCTGCCTTGGGCGCTATGGTGTTGGAAGGATGAATGTGAACGGGCAGAGACTGCTTGAGTTGTGTACCTATCATAACCTCTGCATCACCAACTCGTTCTTTCACACTTTCATGGAGGCACCCAAGATCACATTGTTGGCACCAGCTGGACCTCATTGTCACAAGGCGAGCCGCCTTAAACAGTCTTCAAATCACACGCAGCTTCCACAGTGCGGACTGCGACACTGACCACTCCCTGGTGTGCAGCAAGGTTAGACTCAGACCAAAGAAGTTGCATCATTCCAAGCAGAAGGGCCACCCGCGCATCAACACGAGCAGAATTTCTCACCCACAGCTGTTACAAAAATTTCTAAATTTACTTGTAACAGCCCTTCAAAACACTCCCACAGGGGATGCTGAGACCAAGTGGGCCCACATCAGAGACGCCATCTATGAGTCAGCTTTGACCACCTACGGCAAAAGTGCGAAGAGAAATGCAGACTGGTTTCAATCTCATAATGAAGAGCTGGAACCTGTCATAGCTGCTAAGTGCATTGCACTTTTGAACTACGAGAAAGCCCCCAGCGATTTAACATCCGCAGCACTTAAAGCAGCCAGAAGCACTGCACAAAGAACAGCCAGGCGCTGTGCAAACGACTACTGGCAACACCTATGCAGTCATATTCAGCTGGCCTCAGACACCGGAAACATCAGAGGAATGTATGATGGCATGAAGAGAGCTCTTGGGCCAACCATCAAGAAGATCGCCCCCCTCAAATCTAAATCCGGGGACATAATCACTGACCAACACAAACAAATGGACCGCTGGGTTGAGCACTACCTAGAACTGTACTCCAGGGAGAATGCTGTCACTGAGACTGCCCTCAATGCAGCCCAGCCTCTACCAGTCATGGATGAGCTGGACATACAGCCAACCAAATCGGAACTCAGTGATGCCATTGATTCTCTAGCCAGCGGAAAAGCCCTGGGAAGGACAGCATTACGACTGAAATAATCAAGAGTGCCAAGCCTGCTATACTCTCAGCACTACATGAACTGCTTTGCCTGTGCTGGGACGAGGGAGCAGTACCACAGGACATGCGCGATGCCAATATCATCACCCTCTATAAAAACAATGGAATTAGTGTAGGATTAGTATAAATGGGCAGTTGATGGTCGGCACAGACTCGGTGGGCCGAAGGGCCTGTTTCAGTGCTGTATCTCTAACTAACTAACTATAACAGGAGCGCATTGCAAAAGGAATATTAACTTCTTTCCATGTAACTTTTTGCTCAATTTACATAGGCAGCCTGAACAATTAACAAAGCTCTTTATTTCAAAGTAATGACCAAACAAGCTGACGGCCTGGTTCTTCACTAATCTTCCTCATGGGACAAAGGTGTTTTTTTTACTAGATTTAATGCAGTATTGATTCGTGCAATGTTATCTGTTGTTTATCTAAATATTCTGCTCTTCTGTTTCTGTGGTCTTTGAGATAAATACAGATAACTCTCGTCACCATTATCTATGTCTCATCTCCAAGGTTTACCTTAGCATTTGATGCTCACTTTACTAATGTAGTAAGGAGTTACTAAATTTATTTTGATCAGATTAGAACTGCTGGTTTGCGGTATGAAATTCAGACTTGGGAGGTGAAATACGCACTTTTAAAGCTGCAAAAATGTTGGACAGAACCAGAATGGCATGGTCCTTACAAGTCAAGAATTTTTTATGTGTATCAATAAAATGTTTGTTTTACTAAATATAAAACAAACTGCATTCAGTAACAGAGCGTCCATCTTTGGTGAAAATTGTATCATCTGAGTGCAACAGCCAGTATCTGGAAAAACACTCACTGTTGACAAGGACATGCAAAATCTGCAGTAGGTTTGATAGAAAAGTTCTGTAACCAGCAATCTTTATTTAGAGTATAACATAGATAATGTCATAATGTAGAGGCATGGTTAGAATGAGAATCAGTTGCACTAAAAGAACAAATACCTGTCTTGAAAAACACATGATGGATCTGTTAAGAATTACAGAAATTACTGTGCGAGCAGAGCATGTCAGAATTACTGTGATGTAAGTACCATGACAGAACAGAACATAGGTTTAAAGTAATTTCTTCCTCCTCCACCTATGTTCCTTGAGTCTGTTTTGTACTATGTACAGTGCAGAAAGGTCTCTGTTCCCAAGGTTTTACTGTAACTAGTCTCTGGGGAATGAAAGACAATAGCATGGGTACACCCAAAGTCCAATCTTAACTTCCTGTCTTCTAGTGGGGAGGGAAATTTGCTGGAGTTGGTTGTGGAGTCCCTACTTTTGTTCAGTATCTGTCCTGGACGGCCATTTGTGTGTGGAAAATCACAGAAATATTTCATAAGTTTACTTTATACAGCATTTCAGTGTTCTTCACTACATATTGAATTTTCTTTAGTTACTGTGTTTGCTAATCATATTTGGGGCTATTTCTTTTTATAAAAAGATAAAAATCTGAATTAAAGATTTAGGAGCATCTCTCTGTAATTTTTCCTTTAAATTGCTTGTATTTACTAAAATAAGTCACTAACAAAAAATACAATATAAATTCCTTTCGTGTTTCAGATACAGAAGAGTTTCAAGAATTTAAGTAACTGCTTTTTATTTGTGTGCTGTTCACAAGCCACATTGTTTATCACGTCACCAACTGTCCAACAACAAATTGCATTCATATAGCACTTTTAACATAGTAAATTGTCCCAAGATGCTTCACAGGAGCCTTATCAATCAGAATTTGACACCTAGCCACATAAGGAGATATCAGGACAGGTGTCCAAAAGCTTGGTCAAAATGGTAGGTTTCAAGGAGCATTTCAAAGGAGGAAAGAGAGGTAGCGGAGAGGGTTAGGAAGGGAATTCCAGAGCTTTGGACCCAGGCAGCTGAAGGCATGGCCATCAATGGTGCAGCAAAGAAAATCAGGAATTTTCTTCAGGGTGCAGGGTATCAAAACTATGGAGCTGCAGCAAACCAGTAAGTGACCTTAAAATATGGCTATAAACTTCAAGGAAAGCATAAGTATTATGAGCAATGCTTGTGGTTGGTTTGGAAAATAATTTATTTTTCTTCCTTAGTCATATGAATCATACAAATGACAGGCAGAAAAACAGCAGCTAAATCCAGAGTCTGCCCCGTTCACCTATGTTGTAACTAAGCAACACAACCTACAATACTCCCCACTCACCATGCACCATCCTGGAGAGGCAAAAAACGGATTTTAAAAAACATAGGCCAATTTGGCAAACAAGAAATTCTGGGAAATTTCTCTTCAAGTCTTGAAAGCAATCAAAAATAAATTTGCTTCTTGTTAATTCTTGGAATTTGGGCATCAGTGGGAAGGCCAACATTTATTGCCCATCCCTAATTTCCTTCTTGAACTGCATTGTAGTGCTATGTTACAACTGAGTAGCATTTATAGGTCAGACCAGGTAAGGATGTAAGGTGTCCTTGGTGAACCAGTTTGGATTTTATGACAACCCAATTGCTTCAAATACCTTTTTTTAAAAACTGATACCAGCTTTTAATTTCCACATTTTTTTTAACTGAGTACAAATTCTGAAACTGCCAAGGTGGAATTTGAACTCACATTCTCTGAATTGTCAGTCAAGTAACATAACCACTACATTACTATTCCGTGAGATAACAGTAACTACAAGGTACATTACCCAACATCCCACCTACCTTTTGTGTTTAGTGCTATCAGCCTCCTCCAGGAACTGATCCAGCTCCCTTTTGAATGTTTGCAGCAAATCTGCTTTCACTACATGAGCTACATCTATTACAAAGTTAAATAATCCTCTGGGAAGAGAAAAATCTCCTGACATCTAACTTAGTTCTATGCTTGCAGTCACAACCCCTCGTTTAAATAATTTGTCCACATGTACACAGTCTATTCCCTTCATCAAATTGTTTCTTCTCAAAGGTTCTTTTTCTGACACCAGCACAGATCTTCACGTCATCTGCAAACTTGCTGACAATACCTCCAATGCCTTCATCCTGATCATTGATGTATCAGATTATATTGCAAAGAATAATGGCTCTAATACCCATTCCGACAGAATTTCACTAGTAACTGTTACCATATGGAGCCACTACCATGAATGAAATTTATGATAATCGACTAAGTTCTTCTGGAGCTGATAAAATTTCATCATCACTGTGATAAAGAACATAAACAAGAGCTACTCCTATTAAGAGACTAATGATAGATAGGATCAAGGGATAGATAGAAGGAATCAAAAATTGAAAATTAGGCATGATAATGGTTAACAATGTGGACACTATATTTAAAACAATTTTATCTGTGGCAGCACACAATTTGTTCATGAGTTTCAGATGCTGGCAACCAAATGGCCAATATCTGGCAAGTTGATTTCTGTTATCCTTTTTGTACACATTGCACATTCTAAATTTATTCTCGCATTTCTGTGAATTGGAGTAAGAAGCAAAGGCAGAAAGTTCTGCACCTAGAAAGCAAGACAATATTGGAAATCATTTCTCATAACCTCCTTTTAGGCTTTCTATATTGTAATGTAGGTGAAGAACAGCAGAGGGCATTTAGGCAGCCAAACCACATGCATACTTCTGCCAATGCTGTTCTGGAATCATCCATGAGTGAGGTCTGTGACAAATGCCCCTTGGTCATTCACTCACTGATGTTTCCACCCTGTTAAAAGCACCGGACCTCTATTTGGTGACTCCTCATGATAGCATGGCCACAGTAATGCAACATTTACGAAATATTCTTCAAAAACATTGCTCAATATTATGTTATTTTGAATGCTAATAACGATACTATATTTTAGAACTATTTACAAGGTAATTTTGTGACAGTGCTTTTTTTCCTCCTCCTACTGCAAAAAGACCTTCAGGGTGTTGCTGATTTATGAAGAAAAGCCAAAAAGTTATTTATTGCAGTTCAATTTGATTCTTGGTTTTGCATTTGTTTTGTTGATCGAGATAAAAGCTCATTGAGAAGTAGCTAGTAAATTACTTTCCTTAGAAGTGCCATAATAGGAATAGGCAGTGACTGGCTCTCATTGCTAACAGCTGGAGAGATCCAACACTGTCACTCCAAATTTTCAGTTACACTTTCTGATCAAGTCACTACCAGTTTGTTAAGTGAGTGAAATAAAATTAGAATGTATTGAAAATTAGAAAATTATTTGAATGAGTTTAGATGATATAATTTACTGCTACATTCAAAGATATACATTGTAGGCAACATGTTTACATTATATTATTTAATATTATGGCCTTATGGCACCTGTTCGTACTTCCTCAGTCTAAACTACGCATGTGAAAAATGATCAATGGCACTAACAGAACATGGCCCAAGTAAGACTTATCCTTTTTGTGGGAGGATGAGGGTTGTTAATTGGCAAAAGATAACGAATGCAAATTCAAAATTTAAAAGATAGAATCAAATGGAAACATGGAAGATACATGATAAATTTGTGCAAAAGGGTGGCGCAGTGGTTAGCACTGCAGCCTCACAGCTCCAGCGACCCGCGTTCAGTTCTGGGTACCACCTGTGCGGAGTTTGCAAGTTCTCCCTGTGACCGTGTGGGTTTCTGCCGGGTGCTCTGGTTTCCTCCCACAGCCAGAGACTTACAGGTTGATAGGTAAATTGACCATTGTAAATTGCCCCTAGTGTAGGTAGGAGAATGGTGGGGATGCGGTAGGGAATACGAGGTTAATGTAGGATTAGTATAAATGGGTTGGTTGGCACAGACTTGGTGGGCCAAAGGGCCTGTTTCAGTGTTGTCTAAAATAAATAAAAAATTAGTGGTGAGAAATAGCTCCAGTTTCTAGAACTTTTTGATTTATCTTCCCCAAACTTTTCAAAACATAATTTTAAAAAATGTGTCTTTTTTTTTAATGACAGTAATTATACAATGTTGCTATTACTCCTCCTAATATTGAAATTGAACTGATTAAAAGGTTAAGTTTGGAAAACATCTGAAACTTGACAGTCATGATTGACTTAACGAATCTTTGAGAATTGGTTATAAAAACATAATTTTGAAACAACGAAAAATTTCTAACCAGGAATAAAGAAGATTCGAGAATTCCGACCTTTTCCTGTCTTATAAAAGTAAAGTCGACTTGTGGTTACACACACAGAGAGCTGCACTTGAATCATGGACACTTAGGCTTGCCACAGATGCAGAATTGGTGTCAAACACAGCACTGACTGAAGGCGAGCTGCGTAATTGATGCTTTATATTTCAACACCTTTTGCTGACTTACAGCAGAGAGGCATTGCCAGATGTTCTGGAGATGTCTGTAGTTTCTCACTTGGAATCTAGAGTGAGTGGCCTCAGGTTTCTGAAGAAGAGAAAAAAGGATAAAGGTATAAAACTAGCAAAAGAAGTAAAAATGTAATTTTTAAAAATTAAGTTAAAACAGTAACAAAATCCATCACAAGGATTGACGAAAAGCACGTACATGTTTATTTTTTAAAAATTATTAGCTAGATTGTTGTAATGGAGTTAATGGCATTGTGGATGAATCAACTCTATTGTTGTCAGGTAGCTGAATTAATATTAGTAAATACTGTGAACTTTGGCCAAACTGATTGAATTGGCCTGATCTGTAGTTAATCATTATAATCACATCAAGACTGACATATGCTGTTAAGTCGTGCAATCTATTTCGATAAATTAACCTGCCAATAAGTGGAATTTGTTGTTGAATATTCTTCCAACAGCGCATGATCCACACAGCAGCATTTTAAACATTTTATTTTATTTTACTTTAAACATTTTGATGAGTATGTTTAAAATGATAAGCGACAGAGTGCTTGTTGAATATTTCATCAGCTGGTGACTCCAAATTCAAACAATGTACATTCTGCTCACCAGACAGCACTTTTTTTTAATGAACTTCCTTCACAGTAAGGTGGAAGAAGAAAGCCAGAAACCCTGGGGTTCAGGTAGGTGATGGGGAGAGGCAGTGCATCAGGACTCAAGAGGGTGAACAGTTGAGCAGAAGAGCAGTAGCAGTGCACAAGAAGTCAAAAGAAGATGCTGAGAGGCAGAGCTTTAGCACTCAGATGGGTGGGAAGAGGCAAAGTATAAGAACTCATGTGGGCAAGGTAAAGGATCAGTACTTGAGAGCTAGGGTGAAAGTGAAGAGCCTCTGTACTGAGACTTGGGGATTGGGAGAGGCAGAGCATCCAGGATTTAGGCTGCAAGCAACTCTGAGCTTCATTTAGATGTGTTTACAACCATATTAGCTAGAAGTCCAGGTGGACAATCTTACTCAGCCTCCTCTTGAGGTCACCGCCATCACAGATATAACCTTTTAGCCAATTTGTTTCATTCCATGTGACATCAAGAATAGGTTAGTGCACTGGACACATCAAAGGCTATGAGCCTCAATAACATCCTGACTGTATTGCTGATGTTCTGTGCTCCAGAATTAGTTGTGCCCCTAGCCAATTTGTTCCAATACAACTACAAGACTGGCATCAACCCCACAATATGGGAAAATTGCCCAGGTCTGTCCTGTCCACAAAACACAGGAAGAATCTAACCCAGCCAATTAACACCCTAATCAACCTACTCAAAATTATCAAAAAAGTAATCGAAGGAGTCATCAGCAGTGACCCTCTAGGTGAAAAAACTTTTCCTCAAATCCCCTCTAAACCCCCTGCACCTTACCTTAAATCTATGCCCCCTGGTTATTGACCTCTCCGCTAAGGGAAAAAGTTTCTTCCTATCTAACCTATCAATGCCCCTCATAATTTTGTATACTTCAATCATGTCCCCCCTCAGCCTTCTCTGCTCTAAGGAAAACAACCCTAGCCTTTCCAGTCTCTCTTCATAGCTGAAATGCTCCAGCCCAGGCAACATCCTGGTGAATCTCCTCTGCACCCTCTCCAGTGCAATCACATCCTTCCTATCGTGTGGAGTACACAGTACTCCAGCTGTGGCCTAACTCGCGTTTTATACAGCTCCATCATAACCTCCCTGCTCTTCTATTCTATGCCTCGGCTAATAAAGGCAAGTATCTCATATTCTATGCCTCAGCTAATAAAGGCAAATATCCCATATGCCTTCCTAATCAACTTATCTGCTGCCTTCAGTGATCTATGGACAAGTACACCAAGGTCCCTCTGACCTTCTGTACTTCCTAGGCTCCTACCGTCCATTGTATATTCCCTTGCCTTGTTAGTCCTCCCAAAATGCATCACCTAACACTTCTCAGGATTAAATTCCATTTGCCACTGCTCCGCCCATCTTACCAGCCCATCTATATCGTCCTGTAATCTAAGGTTTTCCTCCTCGCTATTTATGACACCACCAATTTCGTGTCATCTGCGAACTTACTGGTCATACCTCCTATATTCACGTCTAAATCATTAATGTACACTACAAACAGCAAGGTTCGCAGCACCGATCCCTGTGGTACACCACTGGTCACAGGCTTCCACTCACAAAAACAACCTTCGACCATCACCCTCTGCCTCCTGCCACGAAGCCAATTTTGGATCCAATTTGCCAAATTGCCCTGGATCCCATGGGTTCTTACCTTCTTAACCAATCTCCCATGCGGGACCTTATCAAAAGCCTTACTGAAGTCCATGTAGACTATGTCAACTGCTTTACCCTCATCTACACATCTAGTCACCGCCTCGAAAAATTCAATCAAGTTAGTTAGACACGATCTCCCCCTGACAAAGCCATGCAGACTATCCCTGACTCTCCAAGTGGAGATTAATCCTGTCCCTCAGAATTTTTTTTCAATGGTTTCCCTACCACTGATGTTAGACTCACCGGCCTGTAATTACCTGGTCTATCCCTGCTACCCTTCTTGAATAATGGTATCACATTCGCTATCCTCCAGTCTTCTGGTACCTCTCCTGTGGCCAGAGAGGATTTGGAAATTTGTGTCAGAGTCCCTGCTATCTCCTCACTTGCCTCACATAACAGCCTGGGATACATCTCTCCTGGGCCTGGGGATTTATCCACCTTTAAGCCTGCTAAAACAGCTAATACTTCCTCCCTTTCAATGCAAGCAAAAAATATAACTGTGCTGTACCTTTCAGCATTTTAAAAATATTCATTGAACAGTTCATTGAAAGAGCAACAAAAAACTAAGTTCCACTGATGATGAGAAATGAAAGGAGCCACACAGGTACATATGGTTTGTAGATTGATTAATACAACCAAATGATCACTGATAGCAGTTATCACTTAAATTTAATTCCATGGTGCTATCACTAACCCTGTTGTGTATAACCCCTGGAAACCTATCAATAAGTGGTTGTAATTGAGGACAGTTTTGGTAGACATCCATCATGCAAAAGATAAAAATTGCAAAAAAAAATCAGAGAACATTTCCCCCCAACTTTTATATGGCAACCACTGGGTCTGGCCACTAGGAAATTAGGGGAGGCCTTCTTTACCCCCTAGTAATTTCACATTCCAAGCTGTCCGAGATACAGTAAAAAACTGTGGTTGGGTGGGTGGGCAAGAAATCCAGGCTGAATTCTCCAAAGTATAATTCATGGTCCATATCCAAATAGCTACAAAGTCTGAGCAATTCTGTTGTAGTTGCACTTCTATTTCTTGTCTGCTGATCGAATTTCACAGTCTGGGATTGGGAAGAAGCTATTCTTAGTGGAGTTCCATCCTTGGTGATTAAATGGTAAATCATACGCCTAGATCTGCTATGACACATATACAAATTAACAGGATTGATTTGAATGCTATATGTGGCCCCGCAAGGCTCTGAGGTATGTGACACAGAGACAAAGACCAAAGCTTTGATACTCCTGATTTAAACAATTGCCAGTCTGTGTCAATGGCACACTAAGCAACAGGTTGTGGTAACTCCAATTTTCCCTTCCTCTTAGGGATATTCTACTTGCTACTTGTTACTTTGACAGCTCAGCCAAGACTGAGAAGTCTGTGAAAGGAGGTGTCACTGGCATATTCCTATATCAAACTATTCTGTACGACAGTATGTTTATATACAAAGTAATGTTGCACTCTACTTACACTACAACATTCATTTATGCAGCACCTTTAAATGTACAAAGCATCCCAAAGATGAAAAAGTTAGCATTGGCTCATGATCAATTTTAAGAGAGATCTTAAACATGAAGCCCAATGTTTTAAAGCAGACATGATGGCGTGGAATCCTGTTCTCGCTACACCGTGCCAGTGCATGTTTCATTTGGCACAAACCTGATTGGATGAATACAAAACATTTTCAAACATAAAAGTTTATTTTTGTTTAAAAGAAACTGGTAGTCTCTGGTGAAGTCATTAACCTAGACTTAAAGATTGAGTTACTTCTTTTCAGTGTTTTTGTGTTCACTTCAGTATGTATTAGCAATAAGCAAGCCAGGTCTTCAGAACACGTCACATTGCCCCAGATTTCTTTGATGTCACAAGTCGCAATCACTTCTTACAACTTGGGAGGTTACATGTCTCAACAGTAATCAAATAGTTACTTCTTTGAAAACATCTACATCTGCAGGAAATACGGATGAAGCTTCACAATTTCATCCTGTACAACCATTTTGCAATACTGTTGCCGTTAGCACAGATGTCAAAGTAAAGTTTAAGGGCCTCGTGTGTAATGTCACTATTTAAATGCGAGTTGTTTAAAAAAAATCCAGAAATGAGTGGATTGACTTTTGAGTGAAATGTAAATTTATTTAGCTTTTATTTGAAAAGGGAGTCTCAAATTGAAAGAAATTAAAAAGGCTACAAATATGAAAGTTATTGCCATAATCTCATTGTTTTATATTGATCGCATCGTTTGATGTATGCCATAAATACCTACTGAATGGCCAATCCCCAGTGAGAGATTCACAGGCAACTCCTTTCCCAGTTTGACAGTTGACGCTTTACCTGACCATCTGCAGGAAAGCCATTTGCACATGCGCAGAACAGTGAGCGGTTAACATCCCACCCCTCCCCCTCCCCCTCCCCCTCCCCCTCCCCCTCCCTCTCCCTCTCCTCGCCTCTCCTGCCCCTGCCCCTGCCCCCGGCTCTCATATTTGATTGGTTTTCTTACGTCAACAAAAAGAATGAAAATTGGACATTATAAATGGCTAACTGGGCTGTCAATCACCCAACAATCAATAGGCCCGAACAGCCGTTAGGCTGAGACAATCCCGCACTCGGATTGGCTATCCGGACTGTCAATCAAAGTGTGTGGGCGTCAGGAATGGTGCGTAAGGCTATCAGCCAAGTGGCGTCAGCGCCGTGTAGTTGTGGGAGTTGGGTGACTAGGAGGTGGCTGGACGGACGTCAAGGAACTGAGGGGGTTTTATTTTTTTTTGGAGCTTGTTTTTTTGAAGTTTAATTTTGTTTACGTTTCCGTTTGAAGAAAAAAAGTAGTTTAGATCGTCCACCATCATGGGCCTGAGGAAAAAAAGCAAAAATCCTGCCGTGTTCAGTCATGAGTTCGTGATCCAGAACCATGCGGATATCGTGTCGTGCGTCGCAATGGTGATTCTGCTGGGGCTGATGTTCGAGGTAAAGGAAGGCTTCTAAAGGGCACATGGGCAAAGGGCAGGAGAGGCCCAGACTCGAATAGAAATAGCCCCCGCAGATTCAGAGGGGAAAATAGTCATCTCAAGTGGAATAGGCCAGGTGTATACAGAACTAGTAATTGTTACTCTCGTAAGATCTGCAGTCTACGCGTTTAGTGGAGGTTCACAGAGGGAATTGTACAGATTCATCAGGTCATGTCGTCTTGGAACTTACTGCTTTCTTCTAAGTGCTGGCTACTCACATTGAACTGAATATTCGTATTTTGAAAATGGAAGCTGGTGTTACAGGTGGCCTGTTTTATTGTAAATAGTCTTGTACCCTTACTGGCATTTCAAGTTCTGCAGATTTCATTTTTGATATTCAGATTTTTCAAAAATGAGATGTTCAGTAAGCACTGAAGAATTCCCTTCATTATAAAGAGCTTATTCATTTTTATTTGTAAAAGCAAATGCTGTTAGTGAAGTAATTAATAAAGACAAAATACTGCAGATGCTGAAAATTTGAAATCAAAACTGAAAGTGCTGGAAATACTCATCAGGTCAGGCAGCATCTATGTAGAGAGACTGGATAGGCTAGGGTTGTTTTCCTTACAGTAGAGAAGGCTGAGAGGGGACATGATTGAGGCATACAAAATTATGAGGGGGATGGATAGGAAGAAACTTTTGCCCTTAGTGGAGGAATCAATAATCAGGGGGCATAGATTTAAAGTAAGGGGCAGGAGGTTTAGTGGGGATTTGAGGAAAAAAGATTTCACCCAGGCGGTGGTTGGAATCTGGAACACACTATCTGAAGGGGTTGTAGAGGCAGGAACCCTCAAACATTTAAGAAGTATTTAGATGTGCACTTGAAATGCCATAGCATACAAGGCTACAGGCCAAGTGCTAGAAAATGGGATTAGCATAGATAGGTGCTTGATGGCTGGTACAGACACGATGGGTCGAAAGGCCTCTTTCTGTGCTGTATAACTGACTGAGAAGCAGAGTTTAACACAGATGTTACCTGGACAGACTATTTGTTGCCTGCTGGTTGCCTTTGAAGTTATATTATGATCTGATAATTTGTCAATTGTTATTGATAATGACAGCTTTTGATTCCTCCAATAAATACAGGTTGTAAGTTTTCATATGACTATGAAGTCTGATTTTAGTGAGGAATGTTTTTTCACACAGAACATATTACCAGACAACCTAAGGGCTAATCTTTCCTTGATTTTCTTTGTGCTGTTTTTTCTACAGCTAGCTGGATATGACTTGCTTCAAGCTTTGCTGTGCCATCATGAGTCATCTTTTGTCACAAGTGTCAAGCATGTGTCAGTTGAGATGCTGCACTTTTTAAATATTGGTCTTTAGGCAATGCTTATCTTTTGAACTGACCAACCCAGGAGCATTTGCCAAGATTTAGTTGATCATATTTTCTTAGTCCAGATGCCTGATGTGGCTAGCCCACCTCAGCTGTGCCTTTACTATCATTGCCTCTATGCCTGGCATATTTGCTCTTCTGAGAGCCTCAGTGTCTCTTATGCCACCATTGAATTTTCACAATGTTTTTAAAGCAACTTGGATGGAAGAGATTTAAGTTTTTTGCTGTAGTAACTGCAATTGGTCCAACCATGTTAAATATTTCCTTGCAGACCTTAAGTTTTGTTCCCAGTTTAATGCCCCATTTTATCCCATAACCTCTAAATTAAAATATACAGCATTATTGATCAACATTGGTTGATGTTTTATATGTCATGTATCTGATGTCTTGGACCTAATTATAGAAGTTTGCTCGTTAGAAACTGTATTATGATTTGAATAGACAGGATACTCTGAGTTGCATCCTAACTGGGGAATTCAGAATGCAGTGCATATCCTTATTTACAAGTTAGGCTTAACTATAGTTAGATTCTCTTGAGAAGTCACTAACTTTTGCTTTGACTAAATAATACTTTTTTAGTGGGGAAGGAGATGAGCAATGTATGTTGGGAATTGTTTACGATATAGTAGGTAGTTGCTGTGTCAAAATCCTGGAACTCCCTCCCGAACAACACTGTGGGCATACTTACACCATGTGGACTGCAGTGGTTCAAGAAGGTGGCAGGCTCACCCCCATCTGCTCAAAGGCAGCAATAGATGGGTAATAAATGCTGGCTTTGCCAGCAATGCTCACTTCCCAAGAATGAATGAGAAAAACCACAAACTTATTTTGTATTTTAGAAAAACAGACTTGAATGTGTTATGTTTTTGCTCTTCTCACTTTTCATCTGTTACTTGGGTTATGGGGTTGCCACAGTAGAACACTAAATGTCAACTTACCTCAGTGGTGGACTCTCCTCTGAATCAGAAGATTGTGATCTTGAAGATCTTTTCAGAACTTTAAACTGTAACGATACTGACAATACAGTGCAATAGTCATGGGTACTGTATTGTCGGAGGTGCTGTGCGTCTTTTGGATGAGAAGTTAAACTGAGGTCTTGCATTATCAGATAGATGTGAAAGACCGCATGGCACCTTTTCTCCAAAGAGCAGGAAGTTCTCCCAATATTCTGGCCAACATTTAACATCTGTCAGCCAACACTACCGAAACAAATCTTTGGTTTCATTGCTTTTTCTGGAACTTTGCTGTGTGCACATCAGCTGCTACGCTTGCCTACAAAACAACAGTGATAACACTTCAGAAGTAATTCAGTGGCTGTAAAGTGCTTTGCAACATCCTGAGTTTGTGAAAGAGTTTCATATAAATGCAAATTCCCTTTATCTTGAACTGGAAAGAGGCTGACTTGTAAGCTGCTGTCTCCAATGAATGCATCTGGGTTGTGCTTAGCCCCTTAGTAGTATTAATGTCAATAGGAAGTAAAATGGGAGTCTATTCTAAGGGACGGGATGGAGGAAGTGCTCTCTATAGCAATGTAGCATGGGAAGTTCTAGCTCACTAACTTTGTTTTGAGCATATTATAAGGTAAAGTACTGGCATTTCCAATGAGATAGCTGTTTGTATTAATGAAAGCTTTTGATGCAAGCCCTCCATGAAAACTCTCAATTAGTCATAGTTATACGGCACAGAAACAGGCCCTTCGGCCCATCGTGTCTGTGCCAGCCATCAAGAACCTATCTATTCTAATCCCATTTTCCAACACTTGGCCCATAGCCTTGCATGCTATGGCGTTTCAAGTGCTCATCTGAATACTTATAAAATGTTGTGAGGAAATTAACTTGAAAACTACAGGAATCTAGAGCACAGTATGGGACTGGATTAATCCAAGTATGCCTGAAAACTGTATAACTTACTGGGGATAGTTAAGTGGTCTAGTTTGAACCCATGTTGATAAATTGCCTGGATACCAATGACATAAAAGTAGGGAGAGAATAAAGTCAAACATATAGTGAAAGATGTATGAAAGGATTTGGATTGAGTTTACAATGGGGTAGACAAGTGGCATGTGAAATTTAACATTGATAAATGTCAGTATTGCATATACATTGACAAAAATAAGTCACAAGCAGTTGAGTGGTGACTGAGAAAGTCAAATGCCATTTTTTGTTGTAATTCGATCATTTTTAATTAGTTGAACAAGCTTAGTCAAATTCTGTTATGCTAGATTTTCCACAGATTTTACTGGTGTTTTGGAATCTCATACTGTCCATTTTCCATGATAACTACAAACTGATTTTGGTCGCACATATGCCATGAATAGAATTAGCATATGAAGACCTAGCAAGGCGTTTAGTGTCATAGCAGACCCTTCCAATATTTTTAAATTCATTTTCAGGATGTTGGCATCTCTGGCATGGTCAACATATATTGTCCATCCCTAGTTGCCCTTTGAAAAGTTTTGATGGGTCTCCTTTTTGTTCCTATGTAGTCCATGTGGTGAAGTTGCTCTCTCAATGTTGTTGGGAGATTCAGGATTTTAACACTGTGATGATGAAGGAATCATGATGTATGTCCAAGTGAGGATGGTGTGTGACTTGGGGATCCTGGAGTTGATGGTGTTCCCGTGCACCAGCTGCACATGTCCGAGGTGGAGTTTGGGAAGTGAGGCTGAAGATGCTGTGGTGGGTTGTTGCAATGAATCTTGTAGGTAGTACACACTGTAACTTTACAGTGCCAGTTGGATACTTAGGCTAGTAGATGGCATACTGAACCAGTAACTACTTTGTCCTGGGTGGTTTTGAGCTCTTTGAGTGTTGTAGCAGCTGTAAGTGGAAAATATTCCATCACACTCCTGACTCAGTCTTCGTAAATGGTGGAGAGGCTTTGGGGAGTCAGGAAGTGGGCCGTTCACTGCAGAATACCCAGCCTCTGACCTATAATAGTCGGACATTTATGTGGCTGGTCCATTGAGTTTCTGATCAATGGTGACCTGAGGATGTTGATGGTGGGGTATGCAGTGATGGTAATAGAACATAGAATACCACTGAAAATCAAAGGGAGATGGCTAGGCTCTCAGAGGTAATTGCTTCGCACTTGTGTGGCATGTCCATGGTGAATCAGTTTTTTAAAATGTGGAATATAGTACTTGGTATTGGTCAGACCATATTTAGTGTGTTCAGTTTGGTCACTGTACAATAGGATATGCTGACATTGGGAATGGGTGTAGAAAAGGGATACAATATTAATCACAAGTGCAAAGGGCTGGAGTTGAAGTTATATTAGCATAAGCTTTCAAGTCCAGAATGGAGATGAGACTTCATTGAAATATATTATTTTGAAGCAGGAACCTGGGAAATAAGTAGAAAAGATTGGAAAGTGAATTTGAACTAAGTGATGCCAGGACGATTTTCGTCACTCAAAATGCCAATAAAATTTGCATCTTTTTTTTTCAAAATTCTGGCTGTTGCTGCCTCCAACTTTGTCTCGATTCTGATTCTCCTTTGAGTTCACCATTTCACTTTCTCATGTTACTTGCTAAGTTTCTCCTAGTTTACTCTGTCCTTTTTGATTCCCTTCAAGTTCCTAGTTCCTTCTGACCCATTTGCTGTTTTCTTAGAGTCATAGAGTCGTACAGCATAGAAACAGGCCCTTCGGCCCACCGCGTCCATGCCGACCATAATGCCTATCTATACTAATCTCACCTGCCTGCATTAATTCCCTCTATGCCTTGCTCATTCAGGTACCTGTCCAGATGCCTCTTAAATGTCGCTACTGTTCCTGCCTCCACCACCTCCTCAGGCAGCTCATTCCAGATACCCACTATTCTTTGTGTGAAAAATTTACCCCTTTGATCCCCTTTAAACCTCCTCCCTCTCACCTTAAATCTATGCCCTCTAGTTTTAGTCACCCTACCATGGGAAACAGACTCTGGCTATCTATGCCTCTCATAATTTTATATACCTCTTTCATGTCCCCTCTCGGCCTCCTTCACTCCAGGGAAAACAGACCCAGCCTATCCAATCTCTCTTTATAACTCAAGCCCTCCAAACCAGGCAACATCCTGGTGAATCTTTTCTGCACCCCCTCTAGCTTAATCACATCTTTCCTGTAGTGCGGCGACCAGAACTGCACACAGTACTCCAAATGCGGCCTAACCAACGTTATGTACAACTGTAACATGACGTCCCAACTCTTGTACTCAATGCCTCGGCCGATGAAGGCAAGCATGCCATACGCCTTCTTCACCCTGTCTATCTGTGCTGCCACTTTCAGGGAACTATGTACTTGCACCCCAAGGTCTCTCTGCTCAACAACACTCCCCAGGGCCCTGCCATTCACTGTATATGTCCTGCCCTGGTTTAACCTCCCAAAATGCATCATTTCACACTTGTCTGCATTAAATTCCATTTGCCACTCCCTTGCCCACTTTCCCAATTGATCTATAACCTGTTGTAACCTTAGACAACCGTCTTCACTGTCCACTATACCACCAATTTTGGTGTCATTTGCAAACTTACTAATCATGCCCCTTACATTCACATCCAAGTCATTAATATATATGACAAACAACAGAGGGCCCAGCACCGATCCCTGCGGCACACCACTGGTCACCGGCCTCCAATCTGAAAAACAATCCTCCACTACCACCCTCTGCCTCCTATCTCCAAGCCAATTTTGTATCCAATTTGCTAGCTCACCCTGAATCCCATGTGTTCGAACTTTCTGGACCAGCCTACCATGCGGGACCTTGTCAAAGGCCTTGCTAAAGTCCATGTAGACAACGTCCATCGCCCTGCCCTCGTCAGTCCTCTTGGTCACCTCCTCGAAAAACTCAATCAAATTTGTGAGACATGATTTCCCACGCATAAAGCTATGCTGACTATCCCTAATCAGACCATGCCTTTCCAGATGCAAATAAATCCTGCATCTCAGAATCCCTTCCGATAACTTTCCCACCACTGATGTAAGGCTCAGCGGCTTGTAGTTCCCTGGCTTATCCCTGCTGCCCTCCTTAAATAAAGGCACAACATTAGCTATCCTCCAGTCTTCCGGTACCTCACCCGTGGCTAACGATGATACAAAAATCTCTGCCAGGGCCCCAGCAATCTCCTCCCTTGCTTCCCATAGCATCCT
Organism: Heterodontus francisci; assembly: GCF_036365525.1. Lineage (NCBI taxonomy): Eukaryota > Metazoa > Chordata > Chondrichthyes > Heterodontiformes > Heterodontidae > Heterodontus > Heterodontus francisci. The sequence continues at coordinate 82,568,719 of NC_090386.1, forward strand.
AGGATACACCTGGTCAGGCCCTGGGGATTTATCCACATTAATGCACTTCAAAACCTCCAACACCCCCTCCTTTATAATGTTGATATGCTCCATGCTATCAGTGTTCCCTCCCTTGAACTCACTAGCTTCCATGACCTTCTCCATGGTAAATACGGACGAGAAATATTCATTTAAGACCTCGCCCATTTCCTGTGGCTCCACACATAGATTGCCACACTGATCCTTAAGGGGACCTACTCTCTCCCTAGCTACCCTTTTCCTCTTAATATACTTATAGAATCTTTTAGGATTCTGCTTTATCTTATCTGCCAGAGAAATCTCATGGCCCCTTTTTGCCCTCCTAATTTCCTCAAGTGTAGTCCTACATCCCCTATACTCCTTGAGGGACTCGCTCGATCCTAGCTGCCTATACCTGACATATGCCTCCTTCTTTGTCCTGACCAGGCCCTCAATATCCCTCGTCAACCAAGGTTCCCTAAACTTGTCAGCCTTGCCCTTCCATCTAACAGGAACATGCCGGCCCTGAACTCTTCCTATCTCACTTTTAAAAGCCTCCCACTTGCCAGACGTCCCTTTACCTGTAAACAGCCTCTCCCATTCAACTTTTGAGCGTTCCTGTCTGATGCCATCGAAATTAGCCTTCCCCCCATTTAGGACTTCAACCTGAGGACCAGATCTATCCTTTTCCATAACTATCTTGAAGCTAATAGAGTTATGGTCACTGGTTCTGTGGAAGTGAGCAGAAAGGCATGGCACTATGCTTAATGGGAAATATAGCCAAGTTAGGAATAGTAGCTTTGCTGAGCTTTGATTTTAAGTGGCAGAAACCACAATGAGATAGTTAAAAGTAAAGTCTGAGAGTGTGAGATTGCAAAGAATAGCCGACACCAGTAATTAAAACGACATCTGTTCTTTATGGCCTGATTGTGTGACTCCCTGTGGTTTGGAACAAATGGACTCCTGTGAATCAAATGATGTCCATCCCGGTGTGAGTGAAAAGGAATGTAGGGCCGCTCTTATCAGTATATACTACCCTGCTTTGGGTAACTGCAGACTGCAGGAAACACTCAGGAATGTACACCTAATAGAGATAGCAGGATGCGCCACAATTACTTGTCACAAGGTAGAGACAGAACTCATGATCAATGTAGGGAGTGAGGCTAGGATGTTTATTGATGATTCCTATGCTCTTGCTAATTAGCTTGCTTGTCAGCTTTCTTTTATCTTGCTGGTACAAAACAATATTTTATTAGTAACAATTATGTATTGAGAATGGAGTGTATTGTTAACCTCAGTAACAGATGTACTGCATGTTACCACGTGGGTGAAGTCGAATTGTACCGCACTGATTGGTTAAACAAGGAGGTGTAGCATGAATCTTGATGTATAAACAGTAGTACCTGTATCAAAAACTTCACTTACTCTGGTGGACCAGACAGACTCTGGGTGGAGTCAGTGTCGTTGTATTAGAGTAAGTCAGCCGGCTAAATGCGCAAATAAAGTAATTGATTTTACCTACACATCCGACTCAGTATATTTACTGAACCAGACTGAATGCAAAAAGAACTCAGATTTACAGTTCCAAAGTGCTCCCCCACTGACACATCAGCTACCTGCCCATCCTCATTTCCTAAGAGGAGGTCGAGTGTAGCCCCTTCTCTAGTAGGACCATCCACATACTGCTTCAGAAAACTATCCTGGACACGCTTAAATTCTTCCCCATCTGATCCCTTAGCACGAAGGCAGTCCCAGTCAATATTAGGGAAGTTAAAATCACCTACTATTACAACCCTATAATTCCTACACCTATCTGTCATTTCCCTACATATATGCTCCTCCACTTCCCTCTGACTACTGGGGGGCCTATAGTATTATCCCATCAAGGTGATCACCCTTTTCTTATTTCTATGTTCTGCCAGTATGGCCTCGCTGGACGTTCCCACCGGGATGTGCTTGTTGTTTCATTTGTGATTTGTCAATTGACCTGTCTTCCACAGCGTGAAGCATAAAACACTGTTTTCACAATTAAAAGTACTTATCCATGTCAACAAAAATAGAGTGTTGCCATGGTTACTGAACTCCTAAACCTGCCCTGACATTACCCATTTTCATTGAGTGTATGTTATGTGTTCAGTTTTACAGATTAACCCTGTCTCACCAGGACCATGTGGAATTGCTATTATATTTGTACTGTTCAAACTTCAATAATTTAAAGCTTACGACACGGAAAAGGAAAGTGTACTGATGCAAGTGTGACTGAACCATTGTGATGTAGTAACTGGAAATGCTGAGAATATTCTCATTATTGACCCCAGCATTTATAGTGCATAAACATTTGTAAACAGTTGGGTAGGACGTGTGAAGTTAGTAATGGTATTTTTACAGACATTTTTGGAAAATTTATATTAGATGTAGCGGCATATTAGAAGATGGATGAGTTCTGTTATGCAGGGAGAAATCAGCCAGGGTTTCCACCTGTGATGACAATAGGTGATATCTGCTGCAAAATGTGTGTGTGGCTGTTTGGTGTTTTATATAGTTAAGTGGACTGCCAAAGTTTACTGTTTGAGCTCACACATGAAAAGTGGCACAAGGGTGAAATGCTGGAGAGAACCTGATGCTTATTGAATTGTACCCCAGCAGGAATCAGAGGAATTGGTTTTCGTGGGGCAGTGGGGTATGGTGGAAATAAGGCCAGTCGTTTTCATAAGTTACCTGTTGCATTGTTTCGTAGTTTTGAAGGCTTCATTTTGGGCATTGCTCACAGTCTAATTGATTCTGCAATTTCAACACTAGCCAATATTTTAAATTATTTTGAACATTGAAGTGAGATTTTTGGTTCTCAGCTACTCAGTTTGCACGTGGTAATGAATAGGCTATTATCCAGACGTAAGAAAAAGCACTGGAACACTTTTTTCCTTTTGAGGCTTTGATATCATCATCCCTGATCCAGAGGGTCTCATTCTGGGACTATGTCATAATTTTTTCTCCAGTTGTCCAGAAAACAAGGAAAAAGTTGCTTTGTCACTGTTATTTTGGTGATTCCATGTTACGTTCACATATAGATATCTAATTTCCTGAAGTATTTCTTAGAATTGAGGTTAAGGTAGTGCAAGATTGTCGTGTGCACATGGCCACTGAAATAATTTGGATAGGAATTTGTGAGAAATGGTGATGTAAATGTTTTTCAATTGTTTTGTGCAAATTTAGTGTTTTCTCTTATCCATTGCAGGTAGATGAAATTTGTTCCCTTCACATAATAGTTAATAAATCTCTGCACATGATGTAGTTCTATAAATAAAAACTCTTGAATAGAGTTACCTGAAAGAGTTTAAAAATTGTTGATGTTTTATACAAAAACAATTCTGTTACTATTGAAGTATTCACTATTGGCTTTTCATTGTTGTCATTCCTCAGCTACAGTCTACCATTGCTGAAAGAACTGCAGCTTACAGTCTTCCTGTCAATTGTTTTTAAAAAAAAAAATAACTTCTTACTTTGAACGTTGGTGGTTTTATATAGTTTCAGATGGGATGCAGCCATAGTGCATGCTGTTTCCATATATGACTTGCACAGAGGCATGCTGACTCGTGCAGGGAGCTATAGCTAGCCATCTTACTAGAGCTTGAACTGAGATATTGATTGCTGTAGAAAGCCTTATGAACCTTAAGCTTCAGAACTCTGAAAATGACCAGCCACTGACAGAAAATGTTATTAGAGGCATTTGAAGCACAGAAAATGCACAAGTGCTCAACCAGATGAAATGTATCCCAGGCTGTTGTGTGAGGCAAGGGAGGAGATAGCAGAGGCTCTGACACAAATTTTCAGATCCTCTCTGGCCACAGGAAAGGTGCCAGAGGACTGGAGGACAGTGAATGTGATACCATTATTCAAGAAGGGTAGCAGGGATAGACCAGGTAATTACAGGCCGGTGAGTCTAACATCAGTGGTTGAGAAACTATTGGAAAAAATTCTGAGGGACAGGATTAATCTCCACTTGCAGAGGCAGGGAATAATCAAGGATAGTCAGCACGGCTTTGTCGGGGGAGATCGTGTCTATCTAACTTGATTGAATTTTTCGAGGAGTTGACTAGATGCGTAGATGAGGGTAAAGCAGTTGATGTTGTCTACATGGACTTCAGTAAGGCTTTTGATGAAGTCCCGCTTGGGAGATTGGTTAAGGCGATAAGAGCCCATGGGATCCAGGGCAATTTGGCAGATTGGATCCAAAATTGGCTTCGTGGCAGAGGGTGATGGTCGAGGGTTGTTTTTGCGAATGGAAGCCTGTAACCAGTGGTGTACCACAGGGATTGGTGCTGGGACCCTTGCTGTTTGTAATGTACATTAATGATTTAGACGTGAATATAGGAGGTATGATCAGTAAGTTTGCAGATGACACGAAAATTGATGGTGTCATAAATAGTGAGGAGGAAAGCCTTAGACTACAAGACCATATAGATGGGCTGGTAAGATGGGCGGAGCAGTGGCAAATGGAATTTAATCCTGAAGTGTGAGGTGATGCATTTTGGGAGGACTAACAAGGCAAGGGGATATACAGTGGATGGTAGGACCCTAGGAAGTACAGAAGGTCAGAGGGACCTTGGTGTACTTGTTCATAGATCACTGAAGGCAGCAGCACAGGTAGACAAGGTGATTCGGAAGGCATATGGGATACTTGCTTTTATTAGCCGAGGCATAGAATAGAAGAGGAGGGAGGTTATGATTGAGCTGTATAAAATGCTAGTTAGGCCACAGCTGGAGTACTGTGTACAGTTCTGGTCACCACACTATAGGAAGGATGTGATTGCACTGGAGAGGGTGCAGAGGAGATTCACCAGGATGTTGACTGGGCTGGAGCATTTCAGCTATGAAAAGAGACTGGAAAGGCTGGGGTTGTTTTCCTTGGAGCAGAGAAGGCTGAGGGGGGACATGATTGAGGTATACAAAATTATGAGGGGCATTGATAGGTTAGATAGGAAGAAACTTTTTCCCTTAGTGGAGGGTCAGTAATCAGGAGGCATAGATTTAAGGTAAGGTGCAGGGGGTTTTGAGGAAAAAAAATTTCACCCAGAGGGTGGTTGGAATCTGGAACGCACTGCCTGGACAGGTGGTAGAGGCAGGAACCCTCACAACATTTAACAAGTATTTAGCACTTGAAATGCCATAGCATACAAGGCTACGGGCCAAGTGCTGGAAAATGGGATTAGAATTGTTAGGTGCTTGATGGCCGGCACAGACACGATGGGCCGAAGGGCCTGCTTCTGTGCTGTATAACTCGGACTCTAACCTGGAGAAACCAGATGACAGCCAAAAGGGTTTTCAAACTATTTTGAGTAATTTGGTCAGTTTGTTTCATTTGTAGATTTTGGACTCCTCATCCTTGATTGATTGATCTTTTATTTGTTCAATCAGTCATTGTGGAAAGTATCATCCCTCCCATTACTTGTTGATTTGTGCATACTCTATCTGTTAAATTGTGAATGGCTGGCTCAATTTCCTAAACATTGAACAGCAATAAATTAGGTGCAAGTGGCCACTCATACTTTGCCTATTAAATAACAAAATGCACATTAGGTGCACTATTAAGCACCCAATATTAGCATCAGATGTTTCCCAGTGATAAGCAAAGCCAGCACCACATTCTGTCCTGCCTCCTGCAACAGCATAACATTTTGACGTTTTCCGTATCAGCCATCTATATTGCCTTTGAGATTGCCAGTTTGGGTAGTTTGCCCAATATCAGTTTTACCCATTTCCATTGCCTTTCACTACAAGAATTTTAATACAGATATTCTGAGTTGGATTCTGACCAATTTGTGTCAGAGGTGAAAAGATAGTCTGTGAAACTGAGGCCAGTTCCTAACAATGTTTATAGTTCTTTACAAGAACTTCTGGAATGTTCATGGAAGTACTTTTTAAATGTTTCTGTTGAAATTTGACTTCTGCATCGAAGCTTACAGTTTCAAAGAATCGAGAATTGTGTCTACAACATATAACCAACTGTTCTGGGTGGAATAAATTAGACTGCTGCTGCTCACTTGTGCCTGTGTGCAGTGTGTTTCTCCCCCTAGACTGTCTAGTGACCGATGCAATAGAAGGCTACGTATTGTTTCTTGCTGTCAAGAAGGATGTGAGGTCATCTGGTTTAGCAGTCTGCTGCAGTAACTTTTTTAAAGAAAAATATTGCATTTTGAGTGATTTAATTGCACGAGCACTTGGTGATGAGCCAGAGTTGAAAGAGACCAGGTTGAATCATGGGCCTTTTAGATCATTTGGGGCAGAAACTGCTGCATTTGATCTTGTGTCTTCTGATTAGGGAGATAAATTTCTTCTTGGGTTCCACTTCTGGTCACTATCCAGGAACCCTTGTGCTGAAAATGTACTTGATTGTCTCACAGTTCTCTTGCATTGTCATAGAGTCATAGAGTTATACAGCACAGAAACAGGCCCTTTGGCCCATCGTGTCCGTACCAGCCATCAGTTATCTATTCTAATCCCATTTTCCAGCACTTAGCCCGTGACCTTGTATGCTATGGGGTTTCAAGTGCTCATCTAAATACTTCTTAAATGTTGAGGGTTCCTGCCTCTACCACCCTTTAAGGCAGTTTGTTCCATTGTGAACTGTTGCACATGAAAGTCAGATTAAGTAATTTGATAGATTTATCTTTGCTAATCTGTTAACTATCTTCTATACCTATTTAAGATCACCTCTTCAATGCCGGCAAGTCCAACTTTCCCCAATCTTTCCTCGTAACTCAGCATTCTGTTGACTTTGTTTCTTCTGTGCTTTGGTTGAATATATTGAGTGTTCAGCGTACAAAGATTCATGTTTTTTTTTTACTTCATAGCAATTTCAACACAATTCATGGAGTACTTGTGTTGGCTATTTTTCCTTCCTTAACTCCCTCAATGACAACATCACGCACTGTCTAAGGGGTCTGCCATGGTACATCACTACCCTGTTCCCCTGATACCCTCCCATGAAAATGGAATAAACTGCTCTTATCCTATTCCATAATCTATTTATAAATGAAAGTAATCACTTCTGTATTTGAGTGTGATGAACCACTTAACCTTTGCTCTTATCCTTTATGCTGATGAAGTCACTTGTTTCTAATTGTTTCCTGGTGACAATTCTCTACGTAATTGCATCAGACTAAAGAAAAGCTTTAGGGTTTAAGACTAAAAGAAAGCCAGTGAATTACAAAGTCATGATCTATATTTGGGGTTCAATAACAGGCCAGTGCAGCTTACAAAAGTTAATGAGTCCTGTGATTCAATTACAGTCTTGGTCTCAGGCCTTGGTTGTAATGTTACTGTTGCAGAAACAGAATGCTGTCGGAACGTCTCCATTAGTGTGAAATTATGGTTTTGATACTCTCCAGAGTCAGCACCCTCATGGAACTAATATACAGGTGACAATCATTTAAAAAAAAGTCTTCCTGATCTCAAAGATTATCGAAATCCCATAAATATTAAAATCAAATGGTCTTGGATGCAAGTTACATGCTGTAATCAGATCTCGGGCTAAGGTGATGTTTATTTTTTTAAAAAGTGCGTCTTGCTTGTTGGTTTGACATAATTTGAATCCCCCTGTTAAGTTATAATTTTGTGACTCACTCACGGTTATTCAGTTTTCTACTTTAGAGTAGTTCTAAATATTGTATGTGATAAAATGAAAAAAAGTTCGAAATGTGTCTTCTGCCACGCTTCAAATAACTGCAAAATGGAGTTGGTGTGTAACTGAATACGAGCGACCAGATTCAGCAGCTGTCACGCTCAATTTTATGAATATATGCACACCATTTAAAAGGAGATGGAAAATCCATGCTACCAGTGATTTCTGGTCTAGTCCTTGTGTAGATATTGACATTTCCATACCTTTTTCTGGTTCTGTGATGTCCTGTTCCTGAGGATATCCAGTTTCCTGCTTTTCTCTCATGTTTCCTTCCAGACAGTAATATCTCCCTCCCCAATCAGAGCTCTGAAGATGACCATATATTTTGAAGTCAGAATTCCACAGATAACAGTACTGTTAGCTTGACTCAGGTGGTAGTACTCTAGCCTCTGTGTTAAAAGATTGTGGGTTCAAGTCTCACTTTACATAATCTCGGTAGACATTCTAGTGCAACGTTGAGGAAGTGATCCATTGTGAGAGGTACTGTTCTTTAAATGAGATGTTAAAGTACGTCAATTAATTTCTGCTGTGAAAGATCCCATGGCACAACTAAAATAAGAGTGGGAATTTTCCTTATGTCCAAACCAAAATTCCATCTGAAGACCACCAAAAACAATTCAATGGTCATCTGACTCAATGTTTTTTGAGATCTTGTGTCACTTTGCCTATATAACACTGCACTTCAAAATAGTTTGTTGCATATGAAGTGCTTTGAAACATTGAAGGATTGGTTTTGGATTGCTCTTTCAATTAGCTGGCATAGACAAGATGGACCAAATGGCTGCCTTCTGTATTTTTGATTTCTATGCTTCGGCACTATGTAATGCAAGTCTTTCTGCTCATGCAGTTGTTCATATGAGAAACTTGAGTTATCTGGCAAGTCTCAGTTGTGGAATAATGATATTTAGTGGCAAGTCAACACCTGTCCTGTTTACAATATATTTCAAATCTGTGTGTATCTTGCATCTAGTACATTTTGTAATTCACACAAAATTCTGCATCATACTTAAACCCAATGACCTCGACTTTCATATACAATGATTGACAACCAATCACAATACAACGGTTCAGGAAATTTTGACATCTGCTAAGTAGTAGGTAGAAACAAAAAATACACTAATTACATAGTTTTGCCAAAAATAGAGACATATTGCTGAAGTTTTTTGTCTTGCACTCATCAGGACAATCCGCAAGAATAATCAGTGTAAGGGAAAACAACAACTTATATTGCATGAGAAGAGAGTGCTGATTGGTTGGAAAGCGAACTCTAGTAGAGACGTTGCCATGGAGAATGCACCAGTTTACGGTGATTGACATTAGTTATTCTTGCGGATTGTCCTGATGAGAGCAAGTCGAAATGCTTCAACAACATGTCTCTATTTTCGGCAATACACAAGTTCTGTACTACTAAATGACAATTACGCAGTTCAAAAATAGGCATTCAGCAAATAGCTACCAATGATCCTTTTTTTTTTAAAAAAAAAGGAAAAACAAAGAAATTAGTTAATAATTTTCAAAATCCATTTGGCCACTATCTTGCTTTCTCCACTAAGTTCAGGACTTGGTACTGGAGAAGAGGTTTATAACAGAATAAAAATATAAATTACAATATTTGCAAAGTAAGGATTATATTTCCCTATACAACAGTATTTTCCACGTTTTAAAATGTCTCTTACAACGTTCTGCATCTGAAGCTTGTGCCTCTCTAAGAAGCCTTTTGTTCATGAGACTTTCCAAAGCTATTGCCAGCTGAAAATATTCGAAACATACTAAAGGAAGAGAGGAAAATGGAGAGGAAGGGAATTCTCTAGGGTGGCTGAAGGTGCAGCTGCCATTGATGAGGCAAAGGGAGGGGTGTTGCACAACAGGGAAACGTAACAGGAGTGGAAAGTTTGGTGGCATTGTTGGACTGGACGAGATTACAGGGATATTCTAAAAGGGGAAAGTAAGAAGGATTTTAAATTTGTACTGTTGAGGGACTGGGAGCAAATGTTGGTTAGTGAGGACAGGACATAATTAGTGAGTGGGAGATGGCGCAGGATAGTGTACAGCCTGCAGATTTTGAATGCTCTACAGTTTATAGAGGGTGGATGATAGGCTGGCCATGAGAGTATTGGAGTAATGGAGACTAGAGATGACAAAGACAGGTATGCAGGTTTCAGCAGAGGTGAGATGGGATGGATGGATGGAAGTAGATACTTTTATTGATGACAGTATTTGGGGTGGCCCAAGTTGCCGAGCTGCAAACAACCTGGCTCGGGCTGCGACATTGGCTAGCAAAAGGGATTAGTTAAGTCAGTGGTGAGAATAGGAAGTCAGTTGCATACATTCAGAACTGATGTTGTATGTATCCAACATATAATGAAAAGTTGCCCTTCGATTTTTATTTTCATATATAAAATTATTTGCTGTCAACAAAAACAGCTGTATTTGGGGAAAATTCTAGTAACATCCTTGTTTTTAAATTCCACCATAGCCTTACCCTTCCATCCTCAAAAAAAAAAAATCTGGGCACATTGCAGTATGGTTGTATAATTTGCATTCGTGGAAAAATTGACTTTTTTTAGCCTTTTTCTCTGCACTCTGGTCGTTTATCATCTATTAAGCTCAGCTGACTGCTCAGAGGAGCTGGGTGGTGTATTCAGCATTCTGGCCTTTGACCTGAGTAAATCCATTTTTGCAGGCTTGATGGTACAATTTACAGGGCAAAATAAAATGGTGTTCATTAGCAGCTAAATAAATGACTTGGCCTTTAAATGGGGGATTGAACCTGACTCCTTTCTGGTTTGTATTCCTCTGCTACTCACTGGACAAACTTTTTTTTAAAATGGATGCAGCTCCCTCTTTCTCAGGTCTTTTCTTACATGGGTTCTATTGACACGGATACAAGTTTTTTTGTTTATTCGTTTGTGGGATGTGGGTGTCGCTGGCTAGGCCAGCATTTATTGCCCATTCCTAATTGTCCCTCAATATGGTGGTGGTGAGCTGCCTTCTTGAACCACTGCAGGCCTTGGGGTGTAGGTATACCAACAGCACTGTTAGGAAAGGAGTTGCAGGATTTTGACCCAGTGACAGTGAAGGAACGGCAATATAGTTCCATGTCCAGATGGTGTGTGGCTTGGAGGGGAACGTGCAGATGGTGGTGTTCCCATGCATCTGCTTCCCTTGTCCTTCTCGGTGGTAGAGGTTGCGGCTTTGGGTGGTGCTGTCGAAGGAATCTTGGTGAGTTACTGCAGTGCATCTTGTACATAGTATACACTGTGCGACAGTGGTGAAGGAGTGAATGTTGAAGGTGGTAGATGGGATCCCAATCAAGTGGCTGCTTTGTCCTGGATGGTGTTGAGCTTCTGAAGTGATGTTGAAGCTGCACCTATCCAGACAAGTGGAAAGTATTCCACCACATTCCTGACCCCTGGCTTGCAGATGGTGGACAGGCTTTGGGGAGTCAGGAGGCGAGTTAGTTGCCGCAGAATTCCCAGCCTCTGACCTGCTCTTGTAGTCACAATATTTATATGGCTGGTCCAGTTAAGTTTCTGGTCAGTGGTAACTCCTGGAATGTTGATGGTGTGGGATTCAGCAATGGTGATGCCATTGAACATCAAGGGGAAATGGTTAGATATTTGTTGTTGGAGATGGTCATTGCCTGGCACTTAAGTGGCAAGTAACATTTGTACCACTTATCAGCCCAAGCCTGAATGTTGTCCAGGTCTTGCTGCATCCATTCACTGACTGATTTGCTTTAGTATCTGAGGAATTGTGATTGGTACTGAACATTACCATCATCAGTGAACATCCCCACTTCTGACCTACGATGGAGGGAAGGCCATTGATGAAGGAGCTGAAGATGGTTTAGCCTATGGCGCTACCCTGAGGAACTCCTGCAGCAATGTCCTGGGGCTGAGATGATTGGCCTGCAACAACCACAACCATCTTCCTTTTGTTTCGGGTCAGTGACCCTTCTTCGGAACTGCTTCTCTTTCCACAGATGCTGCCAGACCTGCTGAGTGATTCCAGCATTTCTTGTTTTTGTTTCAGATTTCCAGCATCCGCAGTATTTTGCTTTTATCTTCCTTTTGTGCTAGGTATGACTCCAAGCAGTGGAGAGTTTTCTCCCTGATTTCCCATTGACTTCAATTTTGTTAGGGCTCCTTGATGCTATACTCAGTCAAATGTTGCCTTGATGTCAAAGGAAGTCACTCTCCCCCTCCCCTTTGGAAGTTATCTCGTGTTCATGTTTGAAGCAAGGTTGTAATGAGATCTGGAGCTTACTGGTCCTGGCAAAACCCCAACTGAGCATTGATAAGCAGGTTGTTGCTGAGTAAGGTCGCTTAATAGCAATGTCGACAACACCTTCCATCACTCTGCTAATGGTCGAGAGTAAACTGATTGGATGGTAATTGGCCGGATTGGATTTGTCCTGCTTTTTGGTGGAACAGGACATATCTGGGCAATTTTCCATTTCGTCTGGTACATGCCACACAATTACACAATGAATGCTTCATTCAAAATGTTGGAAGGAAAGTACTGTTCAAATGTTGGGAAAGTGTGACAGTATGGTCGGTGGCTCTTTAGAGAAATGTATTTCTCATGCTGATTTATACAGATTATGAAGATTCCATGCACAATCTCTGTTCTTTGCTGGTTTCGACTATTCAAATGGTAGGATTCTACAGTAGGTTCAATGCCCCTGAACTAGAGAAGAAAAGATGATTAGAGTTCCTTCTCCTGCTCACTGTCCAGTAATCTCTGCCATGAAGTGTGCATATGTCAACAGAATCAGGCTTGACAGTGATATTTTTCCCTCATCCCAGTCAATCTAACTAAATTTACACATGCAGGATAGGTATTGGAATGATGTACTTGTGTCCCTGGGACCTTCAAGTAGAGGAGTGGAAACTGAAAGTATTGCGTTGTATGCTGGCAATGAGGAAGACCAGTAGAATGTTCAAGCATGTGATTATTTCCGTAGAGTATGAACCAGGAATTAGTTTTACAATAAGCTGATGGAAAATTCAGTTCAATTTACCACTGCAGCTATTAACTACCACTGCTGGTAAGATGCCTATTTGTGGATGTGAATTTTCCATTGCCAGAAAGTTACTTGAGGGATATCTCCAATGGGGGACAATAATAATGCTTAAATTTTTTTTTTCTAATCTGATTCTTCCCTTAATGCTTTGTAAGCACACAGCGCTAATGAAGAGAGGATCTTCGTGTGGGTTGCTTTTGTATCCCCTGAATAGCAGCAATTGCAAACATTGTAAATCAGATATAGATAATAATTATAAGTATCTGATTATGCTGATGAGCTATTGTAAAAGGGAGCAGGGTGACTTTGTAAGGCTGCAAATGTGATCTAACTGTTTCTATGACGTAGAGACGAACTTGTAGCAACCAATTTGTAGGAGAGTTATAGTACTGAAGACCTGTGCTCCAGAACTTGCCGTGCCGCTAGCCAAGCTGTTCCATTACACCTACAACACTGGCATCTACCTGGCAATGTAAAAAAATTTCCCAGGTATGTCCTGTACACAAAAGTCAGGACAAGTACAACCCGGCCAATTACCGCCTCAGCAGTCTACTCTCAATCATGATGGAAGGTGACATCAACAGTGCCATCAAGCAGCACTTGCTTAGCAATAACCTGCTCAGTGACGCTCAGTTTGGGTTCTGCCAGGGCCACTCAGCTCCTGACCTCATTACAGCCTTGGTTCAAACATGGACAAAAGAGCTGAACTCCAGAGGTGAGGTGAGAGTGACTGCCCTTGACATCAAGGCAGCATTTGACTGAGTATGGCATCAATGAGCCTTAGCAAAACTGGAGTCAATGGGAATCGGGGGGGAAACTCTCTGCTGGTTGGAGTCATACCGAATGCAAAGGAAGATGGTTGTGGTTGTTGGAGGTCAATCATCTGAGCTCCAGGACATCACTGCAGGAGTTCCTCAGGGTAGTGTCTGAGGCCCAACCATCTTCAGCTGCTTCATCAATGATCTTCCTTCAATCATAAGGTCAGAAGTGGGGATGTTCGCTGATTGCACAATGTTCAGCACCATTCGCAACTCCTCAAATACTGAAGCAGTCTGTGTAGAAATGCAGCAAGGCTTGGACAATATCCAGGCTTGGGCTGATGTGTGGCAAGTAACATTCGTGCCACACTAGTGCCAGGCGATGACCATCTCCAACAAGAGAGAATCTAACCATCTCGTCTTGACATTCAATGGCATTACCATTGCTGAATCCCCCACTATCAACATCCTGGGGGTTACCATTGACCAGAAACTGAACTGGACTAGTCATATAAATACTGTGGCAGCAAGAGAAAGTCAGAGGCTAGAAATCCTGCGGCGAGTAACCCATCTCCTGACTCCCCAGAGCCTGTCCACCATCTACAAGGCACAAGTCAGGGGTGTGATGGAATATTCTCCACTTGCCTGGATGGGTGCATCTCCAACAACACTCAAATAAGCTCGACACCATCCAGGACAAAGCAGCCCACTTGATTGGCACCCCATCCACAAACATTCACTCACTCCACCACCGACGCACAGTGGCAGCAGTGTGTACCATCTACACGATGCACTGAAGCAACGCACAAAGGCTCCTTAGACAGCACCTTCCAAACCCATGACCTCTACCAACTAGAAGGACAAGGGCAGCAAATGCATGGGAACTCCACCACCTGCAAGTTCCCCTCCAAGTCATGCACCATCCTGACTTGGAACTTTATTGCTGTTCCTTCAATGTTGCTGGGTAAAAATCCTGGAACTCCCTAACAACTGTGGGTGTACCTACCTCCCATGGACTGCAGCGGTTCAAGAAGGCAGCTCACCACCTTCTCAAAGGCAATTAGGGGTGGGCAATAAATGCTGGCCTGGCCAGCGACGCTCACATCCCATGAATGAATTAAAAAAAAAATTTGCTGTCCTCCGGTACCTCTCCTGTAGCTGGAGAGGATTTGAAAATTTGTGTCACAGCCCCTGCTATCTCCTCCCTTGCCTCACATAACAGCCTGGGATACATCTCATCTGGGCCTGGGGATTTATCCACTTTTAAGCCTGCTAAAACAGCTAATACCTCCTCCCTTTCAATGCTAATATGTTCAAGTATATCACAATCCCCCTCCCTGATCTCGACACCTACATCGTCCTTCTCCATTGTGAACACAAATGAAAAGTAATCATTTAAAACCTCACCTATGTCCTCTGGCTCCACACACAGATTGCCACTTTGGTCCCTAATGGGCCCCACTCTTTCCCTGGTTATCCTCTTGCCCTTTTAATATACTTATAAAACGCCTGAGGATTTTCCTTTATCTTGCCCACCAGTGTTTTTTCATGTCCCCTCTTTGCTCTCCTAATTACTTTTTTAAGTACCCCCTTACGCTTTCTATACACCCCTGGTGCCTTCTCTGATTTCAGCACTCCGAATTTGCCATAAGCCCCTCTTTTTTTTTTTCCTTATCCGATCCTCTATATCTCTTGACATCCAGGGTTCCCTGGACTTGTTGGTCCTCCCCTTCACCTTAACGGGTACATGTTGGCTCTGAACCTTCACTATTTCCTCTTTGACTCCCACAGGTCTGATGTAGACTTTCCTACAAGTAGCTGCTCCCAGTCCACTTTGGCCAGATCCTCTTTTATCATATTGAAATCGTCCTTCCCGTTCAGCACCTTTATTTCTGGCCTGTCTTTGTCCTTTTTCATAACTACTTTAAATCTTAGTTATGGTCACTATCCCCGAAATACTCCCCCACTGACACTTCTACCACTTGTCCAGCTTCATTCTCTAGGTTTAGGTCCAGTACTGCCCCTTCTCTTGTAGGACTTGCTACGTACTGGCTCAAAAAGCTCTCCTGTATGCATTTTAAGAATTCCGCCCCCTTTAAGCTTTTTGCACTAAGACTATCCCAGTTGATATTAGGTAAGTTGAAATCCCCTCCTATTATTATCCTATTATTTTTACACCTCTCTAGAGATTTGCCTATATATCTGTTCCTCTATCTCTCCCTGTCTGTTTGGAGGCTGATAGTACACTCCCAGCCTAATGATTGCCTCCTTTTTTGTTTTTAAGTTCTACCCATATGGCCTCATAGGAGGAACCTTCTAAGATATCATCCTCCTTACTGCAGTAATTGACTCCTTGATCAACAGTGCAATACCACCTCCTCTTTTACACCCTTCCCTGTCATGCCTGAAGATTCTATACCCTGGAATATTGAGTTGCCAGTCCTGCTGCTCCCTCAACCATGTCTCTGTGATGGCAACAATATATAATCCCATGTGCCTTATTAGTAAGACTCCTTGCATTAAAATAGATGCAATCCAGCCTTGCATTTTTCACTTGTGCCTTAACAGGTCTATACTTGCTCTGCCTTCCAGACTGACTCAGTTTCTCTTCTATATATGACTGTGCATCGCCCCCTACTGTACCTCCACTCTGTATCCCATTCCCCTGCCAAATTAGTTTAAACCCCCCAACCCCCCCAAAAAACAGCAATAGCAAACCTCCCAGCAAGGATGTTGGTCCCATTCCGGTTCAGGTGCAACCCATCTAACTTGTACAGGTCCCACCTTTGCCAGAAACAGACCCAGTGATCCACGAAACTGAAGCTCTCCCTTCTGCACCATCTTTTCAGCCACGCATTCATCTGCTCTATCCTCATGGCACTGGGAGTAATCCAGAGACCTGGATGAATAATCCACAGAAGGTACAATAAATCCTTCCCTTGGCAATTTGATGTTTGAATCCATTTTTTTTTTTGTTGAAAAAAGTGACCGTGAAGTTCTTGGATTGTTGTAAAAACCCAGCTAGTTCGCTCATGTCCTTAGGGAAGGAAACCTCCGGTCCTTATCTGGTCTGACCTATATGCTACTCCATTGCTGCACTGGTGCGGCAATGAACTAATTGACCTCTGAAGTAGCCAAGCAAGCCACTTTGTTGTTTCACTGCCATTTTAGGGCAACTAGTGGTGGGCAATAAATGCAGCATTGTTGGTGATGATTCTCAAGTTGTGAGCAATGAAAAAATAAAAATGGGCAACAGAGTTTTAGATAGACTGAAAATTGTAGAGGGTAAGGGATGGGAGACTCACCAGAAGAGCACAGGAAAAGCAAATTTTGGAGGTGACAGAGGTATGGTTTGAAGAGCAGATGGGCAGAGGCCGTGAAGCAGCCCATTTAAAGTACTGCGCATGCGCAACTGTACAAAAAACATTAAATGGGCCATGTGGTTAAAGAAATCACCCAAAAAAAAGAATTATATGGAATGTTGGTGGAGACATGATGTAAGTAGGTGGCTTTGTGATGGAGAGGATGTTGTGGTTGGAAAATTCTTTGTGGGTAAAATAGGATGTCCAGGTTGCTAACAGTCTGGTTCCACCTGAGGTCATGTTTTAGCAGGTGAATGGAATCCGTGCTTAAGATATAGTGTTTGTGGTGGTGGCTGAAGATGACTGCTTTGGTGTTCCTATGTTTAACTAACATTGCGGCTCATCCAGCACTAGATGTCAGACGAGCAATTTGATACAGATTGGAGGGCATGAGAGAGTTTAATGAAGTTATGTGTCTTCAGTGTGCAGTGGAAGCTGACCCCGCGTCTCCTGAAGACGCTGCCAAGAGGCAGCATGTAGGGTAGAAAGGAGAAGGGGCCAAGGGTGGATCCTTGAGGAATGCCAGAGGTAATGATGCAGGGGATGGAAAATAAACCACTGCTGGAGGTGCTATGCTATGATTAGATGGGTAAGAATGCAACCAAACAAGGGCAGACCCATATAGCTGGACAATGGAAGAGAGGTATTGGAGGTAAAGGCCTGCTCGGGTCTGCAAAACAAAAAAAACCCGACCCGAGCCCAACAGGACCACATCCGATCCGAGCCTGACCCGGCCCGCGTCCTTGCATTTTTTTTCCCGTGCCTGACCCGACCATCAGTTAACTTGCCTTCCGTTTTTCACTTTCTTGCTGATCTGCACAAAGAACAAAGAAAATTACAGCACAGGAACGGGCCCTTCGGCCCTCCAAGCCTGCGCCGATCCAGATCCTCTGTCTAAACCTGTCACCTATTTTCTAAGGGTCTGTATCTCTTTGCTTCCTGCCCATTCATGTATCTGTCTAGATACATCTTAAAAGAAGCTATCGTGCCTGCGTCTACCACCTCCGCTGGCAACGCGTTCCAGGCACCCACCACCCTCTGCGTAAAGAACTTTCCACGCATATCCCCCCCCTAAACTTTTCCCCTCTCACTTTGAACTCGTGACCCCTAGTAATTGAATCCCCCACTCTGGGAAAAGGCTTCTTGCTATCCACCCTGTCTATACCTCTCATGATTTTGTACACCTCAATCAGGTCCCCCCTCAACCTCCGTCTTTCTAATGAAAATAATCCTAATCTACTCAACCTCTCTTCATAGCTAGCGCCCTCCATACCAGGCAACATCTTGGTGAACCTCCTCTGCACCCTCTCCAAAGCATCCACATCCTTTTGGTAATGTGGCGACCAGAACTGCACGCAGTATTCCAAATGTGGCCGAACCAAAGTCCTATACAACTGTAACATGACCTGCCAACTCTTGTACTCAATACCCCGTCTGATGAAGGAAAGCATGCCGTATGCCTTCTTGACCACTCTATTGACCTGCGTTGCCACCTTCAGGGAACAATGGACCTGAACACCCAAATCTCTCTGTACATCAATTTTCCCCAGGACTTTTCCATTTACTGCATAATTCACTCTTGAATTGGATCTTCCAAAATGCATCACCTCGCATTTGCCCTGATTGAACTCCATCTGCCATTTCTCTGCCCAACTCTCCAATCTTTGTATATTCTGCTGTATTCTCTGACAGTCCCCTTCACTATCTGCTACTCCACCAATCTTAGTGTCGTCTGCAAACTTGCTAATCAGACCACCTATACTTTCCTCCAAATCATTTATGTATATCACAAACAACAGTGGTCCCAGCACGGATCCCTGTGGAACACCACTGGTCACACGTCTCCATTTTGAGAAACTCCCTTCCACTGCTACTCTCTGTCTCCTGTTGCCCAGCCAGTTCTTTATCCATCTAGCTAGTACACCCTGGACCCCATGCGACTTCACTTTCTCCATCAACCTACCATGGGGAACCTTATCAAATGCCTTACTGAAGTCCATGTATATGACATCTACAGCTCTTCCCTCATCAATCAACTTTGTCACTTCCTCAAAGAATTCTATTAAGTTGGTAAGACATGACCTTCCCTGCACAAAACCATGTTGCCTATCTCTGATAAGCCCATTTTCTTCCAGATGGGAATAGATCTTATCCCTCAGTATCTTCTCCAGCAGCTTCCCTACCACTGACGTCAGGCTCACCGGTCTATAATTACCTGGATTATCCCTGCTACCCTTCTTAAACAAGGGGACTACATTAGCAATTCTCCAGTCCTCCGGGACCTCACCCGTGTTTAAGGATTGTGCAAAGATATCTGTTAAGGCCCCAGCTATTTCCTCTCTCGCTTCCCTCAGTAACCTGGGATAGATCCCATCCGGACCTGGGGACATGTCCACCTTAATGCCTTTTAGAATACCCAACACTTCCTCCCTCCTTATGCCGACTTGACCTAGAGTAATCAAACATCTGTCCCTAACCTCAACATCCGTCATGTCCCTCTCCTCGGTGAATACCGATGCAAAGTACTCGTTTAGAATCTCACCCATTTTCTCTGACTCCATGCATAATTTTCCTCCTTTGTCCTTGAGTGGGCCAATCCTTTTTCTAGTTACCCTCTTGCTCCTTATATATGAATAAAAGGCTTTGGGATTTTCCTTAACCCTGTTTGCTAAAGATATTTCATGACCCCTTTTAGCCCTCTTAATTCCTCGTTTCAGATTGGTCCGACATTCCCGATATTCTTCCAAAGCTTCGTCTTCCTTCAGCCGCCTAGACCTTATGTATGCTTCCTTTTTCCTCTTAGCTAGTCTCACAATTTCACCTGTCATCCATGGTTCCCTAATCTTGCCATTTCTATCCCTCATTTTGACAGGAACATGTCTCTCCTGCATGCTAATCAACCTCTCTTTAAAAGCCTCCCACATATCAAATGTGGATTTATATTCAAACAGCTGCTCCCAATCTACATTCCCCAGCTCCTGCCAAATTTTGGTATAGTTGGCCTTCCCCCAATTTAGCACTCTTCCTTTAGGACCACTCTCGTCTTTGTCCATGAGTATTCTAAAACTTACGGAATTGTGATCACTATTCCCAAAGTAGTCCCCTACTGAAACTTCAACCACCTGGCCAGGCTCATTCCCCAACACCAGGTCCAGTATGGCCCCTTCCCGAGTTGGACTATTTACATACTGCTCTAGAAAACCCTCCTGGATGCTCCTTACAAATTCTGCCCCATCTAGACCTCTAACACTAAGTGAATCCCAGTCAATGTTGGGAAAATTAAAATCTCCTATCACCACCACCCTGTTGCTCCTGCATCTTTCCATAATCTGTTTACATATTTGTACCTCTATCTCACGCTCGCTGTTGGGAGGCCTGTAGTACAGCCCCAACATTGTTACCGCACCCTTCCTATTTCTGAGTTCTGCCCATATTGCCTCACTGCTCGAGTCCTCCATAGTGCCCTCCTTCAGCACAGCTGTGATATTCTCTTTGACCAGTAATGCAACTCCTCCACCCCTTTTACCTCCCTCTCTATCCCGCCTGAAGCATCGATATCCTGGGATATTTAGTTGCCAATTGTGCACTTCCCTCAACCAAGTCTCAGTAATAGCAATAACATCATAGTCCCAGGTACTAATCCAAGCCCTAAGTTAATCTGCCTTACCTACTGCACTTCTTGCATTAAAACAAATGCACCTCAGACCACCAGTCCCTTTGCGTTCATCATCTGCTCCCTGCCTACTCTTCCCCTTGGTCACGTTAACTTCATTATCTAGTTCCTTACAGGCTTTAGTTACTACCTCCTTACTGTCCACTGACCTCCTCATTTGGTTCCCATCCCCCTGCCACATTAGTTTAAACCCTCCCCAACAGCGTTAGCAAAAGCACCCCCAAGGACATTGGTTCCAGTCCGGCCCAGGTGTAGACCGTCCAATTTGTAATAGTCCCACCTCCCCCAGAACCGGTCCCAAAAATCTGAACCCCTCCCTCCTGCACCATCTCAAGCCGCGCGTTCATCCTGACTATTCTTTCTTTTCTACTCTGACTAGCACGTGGCACTGGTAGCAATCCTGAGATTATTACCTCTGAGGTCCTACTTTTTAACTTGGCTCCTAACTCCCTAAATTCTGCTTGTAGGACCTCATCCCGTTTTTTACCTATATCATTGGTGCCTATGTGCACAACGACAACTGTCTGTTCACCCTCCCCCTTCAGAATGTTCTGCAGCCGATCTGAGACATCCCTGACCTGTGCACCTGGGAGGCAACATACCATTCGGGAGTCTCGTTTTTGACCACAGAACCGCCTATCTACTCCTCTTACAATCGAATCCGCTATGACTATAGCCCTTCCACTCTTTTTCCCGCCCTTCTGAACAGCAGAGCCAGCCACGGTGCCATGAACCTGGCTACTGCTGCCTTCCCCTGGTGAGCCATCTCTCTCAACAGTATAGAAAACGGTGTACCTGTTTTGGAGGGAGATGACCGCAGGGGACACCTGCGCTGCCTTCCTGCTCTTTCTCTGCCTTTTGGTCACCCATTTCCTTTCTCCCTCAGCAATCCTAATCTGCGGTGTGACCAATTCGCTAAACGTGCTATCCACAACCTCCTCAGCATTGCGGATGCTCCAAAGTGAGTCCATCCGCAGCTCGAGAGCCATCATACGGTCTAACAAGAGCTGCAGCTGGACACACTTCCAGCACGTGAAGGAGTCGGGGACATCAGCCGTGTCCCTGAGCTCCCACATTGAGCAAGAGGAGCATAACACGGGTCTGAGATCTCCTGCCATTTTTAATCTTAAGCTTAACTTAGTCTTAACTTAGATAAACGAAAAAGGAACGAAAAGTTTTTACCAATCACATGAAAAAAAAAGAAATAGAAAAAGCCTTACCTTATCTACACACCACCGAGTCCTTTTTTGTTTGGTTGGAGGAGGAGGGCGGGTGGGAGACACTACAGGTGTAGTGTTTCGGGTTCAGCCGCTGCCCAAATATATAGGACTTGCTTACCCAGCTGCCACCTCGCTCTCCCTGTCGCCGCTGCAAAAAGCTTAAAATAACTGTAATAAAACCACCTTTCTAGTCCAAAAATTAAATTAACATTGGAGCCACTTACCTGTGATAGAGCGTGTCCGACCCGACCCGGAAGTGCAACCTGACCCGACCTGGACCCGACACATGTCGTTGGGTGTGGGTCGGGTAGCAGGCCTTTAATTGGTATGGTTAGATGGTATGTCGACCATGCCAAATGATGCAGAGAACTTGAGAAGGTTAAGGAAGGATAGTGCACCATGGTCAGAGTCATAAAGGATGTTATTTGTGACTGATGAGAGCTGTTTTGATGAGGTGGCAGGGTTGAAAACATTGAATAAATTAAAAGAGTTTTGCAAAAGATGGGTACAGGTTTGGAAGATGGCAACACATTGAAGGACTTTGAAGAGGAAAAGGAGGTTGGAGATGGGGTGATAATTTGTGAGGGCAGAGAGGTTGAGGCTGGGTTTTTGAGGAGGGAGAGTGATGATGAGGGCAGGGGTGGGTGATGATGGTAGTTTTGAATAAGAGTGTGGAGGATGATCGTATCTGAGGAGAAGGAATTATTTACAATGTTACCTAGGATGGGTACCAGGAAGAGAGTTGCGTGGTGAGTAGTTTATTGGGAATGGGGTCAAGAGAGCAGGAGGTGAGTCGCATGGACAAGATGAACTCTGAGGAAGAGGGGAATAGGAGTGAAACTAGAGGAAGAGTGGATTCAGGGCTATGGAAGAGTCGACCTTGTGAGATGTTCAGCTTGGTTGGGAAGGAAGGCATACAAGAAAGGAGGATAAGACAGTTGAGGTTCTTTGCATGATTGGAAGCAGAGGAGGCAGAAGAGAAGGACAAAAGGGAGATGCAAGCAATGCATTAATGTCCTACTGCCTGGCAGAGGACATCAAATTCAACACTGACTGTGGATGGAACCCATTACCTTTCTGGTCTGTATACACCACCTTTCAACTTGCTAAGTCATCAGAGAAGCATTCTAAGCGATTGTGCAACTTAAAATGTTGACACTTGTGTCTTTGAAGATGGCACGACAAGCTGAGCAGGCTGTCAAAAAAGCATTTTGGATGGGGCTTGGTTGTATAAATAGAGGCAGAGAATACAAAGGTAAGGACGTTATGCTAAACTTTAATAAAACACTGGTTAGGCTACAGCTGGAGTATTGTTCAATTCTAGCCATCATACTTTACGAAGGATGTCAAGACCTTCGAGGGGAGCAGAAGAGATTTAGCAGAATAAGAACATTCGAAATAAGATCTGGAGTAGGCCATGTGGCCCCTTGAGCCTGTGCTGCGATTCTATAAGATCATGGCTGAACTTTTACATCAACTCCACTTTTCCTGCCCTACCCCATATCCCATGATTCCCTTAGTATCCAGGGCTGGTAGCGGGAATGAGGGACTTCAGGTGTGTGGCGTTCTCCTTATAGTGGAAAAGGTTAAGAGGAGTTTGGAGGAGAATTGTTTAATATTTTCAAAACCGTTTCAGTAGAATAAATAAAGAAAAACTGTTCCATTGGCAGATGGTTGGTAACCAGAGAAAACAAATTGAAGAATTAAAAGAACCAGAGGCAAACAAGGATTTTTTTTCAATGCAGTGAGTTGTTAGAATCTGGATTGCACTGCCTGAAAGGGTGAAAGAAATCAATTCTATAATAATTTTCAAAAGTGAATTAGATAAATACTTGTAGGGAAAAAATTACACGACTGTTGGGGCAGAGTGGGGGGAATGGGACTAATTGGATAGCTCTATCAAAGAGCTGGCACAGGCACAAGATGCCAATAGTCATCCTAGTGTGCTATACCATTCTGTAAATCCATAATTTCTTGTTAAAGAATCATGATATGAGTTGTAAAGCATGTTTTTGAGCCTCCTTGCCTGATGTGGATCTAGATTGCTCTCAATGCATGTTTATGTGTGCTCCAGAACTTGCTGCACCCCTAGCCAAGCTGTTCCAGTACAGCTACAACACTGGCATCTACCCGGCAATGTGGAAAATTGCCCAGGATGTCCTGTACACAAAAGGCAGGACATGTCCAACCCAGCCAATCACTGCCCCATCAGTCTACTCTCAATCATCAGTAAAGTGATGGAAGGTGTCATCGACAGTGTTATCAAGCGGCACTTGCTTAGCAATAACCTGCTCAGTGAAGCTTAGTTTGGGTTCCGCCAGGGCCACTCAGCACCTGACCTCATTACAGCCTTGGTTCAAACATGGACAAAAGAGCTGAACTCTAGAGGTGAGGTGAGAGTGACTGCCCATGATGTCAAGACAGCATTTGACTGAGTATGGCATCAAGGAGCCCCAGCAAAACTGGAGTCAATGGGAATCGGGGGGGGAAACTCTCCGCTGGTTGGAGTCATACCTAGCACAAAGCAAGATGGTTGTGGTTGTTGGAGGTCAATCATCTGAGCTCCAGGACATCACTGCAGCAGTTCCTTATGGTAGTATCCTAGGCCCAACCATCTTTAGCTACTTCATCAGTGATCTTCCTTCAATCATAAGGTCAGAAGTGGGGATGTTTGCTGATGATTGCACAATGTTCAGCACCATTCACAACTCCTCCCGATGCTGAAGCATTCCGTGTAGAAATGCAGCAAGACCTGGACAATATCCAGGCTTGGGCTGATGTGTGGCAAGTAACATTTGTGCCACACAAGTGCCAGGCAATGACCATCTCCAACAAGACAGAATCTAACCATCTCCCTCAGATGTTCAATGGCATTACCATCGCTGAATCCCCCACTATCAACATTCTGGGGGTTACCATTGAGCAGAAACTGAACTGGAGTGTCCATATAAATACCGTGGCTACAAGAACAGGTCAGAGGCTAGGAATCCTGCGGCGAATAACTCACCTCCTGACTCCCCAAAGCTTGCCCACCATCTACAAGGCACAACTCAGGAGTGTGATGGAATACTCTCCACTTGCCTGGATGAGTGCAGCTCAAACAACACTCAAGGAGCTCGACACCATCCAGGACAACGCAGCCTGCTTGATTGGCACCCCATTCACAAACATTCACTCACTCTACCACTGAAGCACACTGGCAGCAGTGTGTACCATCTACAAGATGCACTGCATAAATGCACCATGGCTCCTTAGATAGCACCTTCCAAACCTGCAACCTCTACCACCTAGATGGGCAAGGGCAGCAAATGCATGGGAACACCACCATCTGCAAGTCCCACTCCAAGGCGCACACCATACTGACTTGGAACTATATTGCCGTTCCTTCACTGTCGCTGGGTCAAAATCCTGGAACTTACTTCCTAAAAGCAAAAAAAAAACAAGCTGATGCGGTTTGATTATTAGGGTACCTATCCCACATGGACTGCAGTGGTTCAAGAAGGCAGCTCACCACCACCACCTCAAGGGCAATTAGGGATTGGCAATAATTCTAGCCTAGCCAGCGATGCCCACATCCCATGAATGAATTAAAAAAAATAAGTTGTGAATCAAACAACTTGGGATAAGCTTCTGAGGTCAGGCTTCAGGCATGCCTTATGTTTGGGATAAAATGTGCTGACATTATTTCTGCAGTTAAGCGCTGTTCATTGCTGCATGTTTTGTTTGGTGTCAATAGCAGGATAGTCACTGCCTATTTATGTTCACACTTTCATTACAAATTAGACTGGTGAAGATCACTATTTGAATACTTAATGCCCCCTGTTCCTGTCAGAGAAGTTGTAGTGAATTGACTCTTTCTATAGCTGTCATTTGGATGTACTGCATTGTTTTATGATGCATTGTGTTGTTACTAAAAATATAGGCAAAAAAAAAACAAGCTGAGGCAGTTTGATAATTAGGGTAATCGATTTAAGTATTCCCTAATGGTAATTTATATGGTGCAAGTTCTTCTGTGCCTTTCAGAAAATCACTACTATATATTCCTTTTAAAGCTCAGTGTAATCTACTTGTGAGGTTCTGGTGCGGTAGCAAGGAGTTTACCTGATTGATGTAACCTGACCTGCATACAAATATATATTTGTGTCACAAATAAAAACAGAAAATGCTGGAAACACTCTGCGGAAGGAGCAACAGAGGTAACATTTCAGATTGATGACCTTTCTTCAGAACTTTATTTATGTTGCTGGTTTTCGGGTCCAGTACTAAGTCCATTTTAATGACTTCTAATTCTGTGCATGCAAGGTCAACTTTCCATCCTTGGTCTCCCTCCTATTCCAGATCCATAAGTTACCCTAAGGTAATGGTATCCATAAGCATGAAATCTGTTTTCATGTATATGCCAATGATACTTCATTTTATATCATCATTGAATTTTTTTTGCTATACTCTCCAGTTGCTTGATAACGTCAGGTTTTGGATCATCCAGGACTTTGAGGCTCAACATTGAGACCAAAGCCATTCTGTTCAGCCCTGTGTCAGAGTCTCCATATCTTTGGCCCTGAGCTCACCTCCCTTCCTAATCAACCAAATGATGTATAATCTTGATGATCAACTACTCACCCCTAAGCTGAGTATACCTATTTCCACCTCGGGTATTTCCACTCATCTCTATCTTGTGTTCTTGTGCCACGCTGCCATTGAAACTCTCATTTATGCCTTTGTGACCTCCAGACTTGACTTCTCCAACACTCTGCCAAACTTCACCTTCTATAAACTCTCAACTCACCCATAATTCTGCTGTCCATCTCCTATCCATATGAACCTGTCCTTGTCAACCCCCATCACTCATCAACTTCAAAATCTTCTTCCTTATCTAGAAATTTTTCCATGATTTCACTGCTCCTCAACGTTGCAACATCCTCCAATACTCTCATTTTATATGCTCTGCTTTTCCTATACCACTAATTTACATTGCATTTTTCTCCCCTCTTCCACTCTACTGCTGTTAGCAGAACTTTCAGCTGTCTTGGAAGTTTCTCCCTCACTTCTTCCCCATTGCAACATTCCCTACCTTCAAATGTCTCCAGAAAATATATCTCTTTGATTACATTTTGGACAAAAATTTCTGCTGTTTCTGGTTGGGCTTGACTCCCCATCCACCCAACCCCCCGACCTGAGAAGTACAATGGACATTTTGCTAAAGAAACTGTTTAAATACAAGTTGTAGTTGTTGCAAGTCTGGTTTTATTTTGGCAACCTCCTGAATAAAAATCTCGACAGTTTATATTTGTGTGTTTTAATGCAGTTATAACATGGGAAGAAAGTTGTGCTTTTGAAATCTCCTATCCCTGCTGGTTACACATACTTCTTTACATTTTGGACTTTTTAAACATTTTTTTGATTAAGTATGTTTGTAGCTTCCATAAGTGCCTTTGCTTTCTAGCCGCAGATAATTTAGCTCTAGAGTTATTTGTTCACTGGAAATAGTATAGGATTCCTACTATGCTGTGAGTCAATTGGATAGCACAAAACATGCTAAGCCAGCTTTACACAGACTAAACCAACTAATCAAATTTATTTGCCCATCAATTATGTTGCAACAGCAAATATGTATATTAGCAACAACTTGGATTTATATAGCACCTTTAGCATAGCAAGATACTCCAAGGCGCTTAACAAAGTGCGTTTTTTAAAAAAGCTTTTATGACCACTGGGCATCCCAAAGCTTTTCATAGCCAATGATTCTTTTGAAGCGTAGTCACTTTTGTAATGTCGGAAACGCGACAGTTAATTTGTGCACTGCAAACTTCCAGCAATATGATGATGACCAGATAATCTGTTTTGGTGATCTTGATTGAGGGATAAATATTGGCCAGGACCACAGGGATAACTGCCCTGTTCTTCTTCAAAATGGTATCATGGGATCTTTTACGTCCTGAGAGGGCAGAGGGTGCCTCTGTTTAATGACTTACTCAAAAGATGGCACCTCTGTCAGTGCAACAGTCCATCAGTACTGCTCTGTATGTCTGCCTAGCTTGTTGTGCTTGAACCCACAACCTTCTGACTCGGAGGTGAGAGTGATGCCAACTGAGCCGCTGCTGACAAATCAATCAATAAAAAAATTCTGACACTGAGCCATGTAAGGAAATATCAGGAGAAATGACTGGAACACAGTGTACAATACACCAAATAAATATATATATAATCTATATCAATCTTGAAACAGTAGTTTAAGGAGCTCATTACCCTCTTCAATTTTCAGTTTTGCTGCAAATAAAACACACAGTCCTGGAAATAATTATTCCAGTAGAATTTTTCTATCAGGTTGTCATTCATGGTATATTTAATGCTGCTTTTGAATTAGTTACCTTGTCTGAACAATTTTTCAAAATCTAACGTAGAATTGAGGAACATAGAAAGATTCGCATTTTAAAGCCTTAATTCCTTTGAAGGTAAGGCAACCAATCAATTGTGGTTGGAATAAGAAACTATTTTGACAGGTAAGAACAGTGTGAATTCTCAAATTTCTCTGAAAGAAGATTCTATGGAATGCTAATGAGGAACTTACAACGCTTTGTGTGGAATGTTGGTCTGATTAAGTGTCAGTGGTTCAGTGATAATATCTGCTGACATTTTTTGTTTTATAGTTCAGGGTTCTCAAACTGGGGTGCACGGACCCGTGGGAGTTCGTAGAAACTTTCCAGGGATCTGCAAAATAATGTGAACAGTACCCTTTACTGCGTTGGGGCAGTTTGGGTGCTTGCTGTTATTGGTGGTGTCCCAATAGCAGAAATGCCACGCACCAGGCAGGGTGCCAGTGACATTCCAGCACAGGCTGGTAAATAGCAGAGGGGGAGGAAGAAAACCATGGAAACACTCAGTGGCTGTGGAGTGAATCGGCAGGCGATGGAGGGTTACACCTGAAATGGTGGGTGTTCCTTGCAGGAGCCACTCCAGGAAGAGCAGGCAGGTGTTGCTGAACCTGTAGGTTACCTTTCAGCTGAAGGGTAGATAAAAGTTTTCATGTCACTAAATGCATGAATGTTCACTATAGCAGATAGTCCTGGCACAATTTCACGTAAATCCCTTTAACAGGATGCTGATCAATTTTACATTCAGAAATGTAAATATGCAAGGCATTTGTAGCAGTTAATTGATATGGGAGTCCATGGCACATGCGTTCAAGTCCTCTGAAGAAGGAATTTTCCTCCACACAAGATCAGGGGGCAGGTTGTTCAACCTTGCCCATCTAAGAGCGAAGTCCAAAGTACGGAAAGTCCTCATCAGGGTTTGCTGACGATGCTGCTTTAACATCTCACACTGAAGAGTGCCTGCAGAGTCTCATCGACAGGTTTGCGGCTGCCTGCAATGAATTTGGCCTAACCATCAGCCTCAAGAAAACGAACATCGTGGGGCTGGACGTCAAAAATGCTCCATCCATCAATATTGGCGACCACGCTCTGGAAGTGGTTCAAGACCTAGGCTCAACTATCACCAGTAACCTGTCTCTAGATGCAAAAATCAACAAGCGCATGGGAAAGACTTCCACTGCTATGTCCAGACTGGCCAAGAGAGTGTGGGAAAATGGCACACTGACACGGAACACAAAAGTCTGAGTGTATCAGGCCTGTGTCCTCAGTAACTTGCTCTATGGCAGCGAGGCCTGGACAACGTATGCCAGCCAAGAGCGACGTCTCAATTCATTCCATCTTCGCTGCCTCCGGAGAATACTTGGCATCAGGTGGCAGGACCGTATCTCCAACGCAGAAGTCCTCGAGGCGGCCAGCATCCCCAGCTTATACACACTACTGAGTCAGCGGCGCTTGAGATGGCTTGGCCATGTGAGCCGCATGGAAGATGGCAGGATCCCCAAAGACACATTGGACAGCGAGCTCGCCACTGGTATCAGACTCACCGGCCGTCCATGTCTCCGCTTTAAAGACGTCTGCAAACGCGACATGAAGTCCTGTGACATTGATCACAAGTCGTGGGAGTCAGTTGCCAGCGTTCGCCAGAGCTGGCGGGCAGTCATAAAGTCGGGGCTAAAGTGTGGCGAGTCGAAGAGACTTGGCAGTTGGCAGGAAAAAAGACAGCGGTGCAAGGGGAGAGCCAACTGTGTAACAACCCCGACAAACAAATTTTTCCGCAGCACCTGTGGAAGAGCCTGTCACTCTAGAATTGGCCTTTATAGCCACTCCAGGCGCTGCTCCACACACCACTGACCACCTCCAGGCGCTTGCCCATTGTCTCTCGAGATAAGGAGGCCAAAGAAGATTACTAATCCATTTTAAAAGGGTTCCTTCAACCAAAGAAATTTGAGAACAACTGTTACAGCTCACAATTCAGATTACTCTTGAACCAAAGGTTCTGTGGCTGCCAAGTGGATAGAGTATCGCTTAAGTAGTTAGTTTAGATTTACGAACGTGTGTGGAATCCATACATGCTTAAAGGCTTCAGCAACAGTTATTTACCAGGCCACATTTCTATATTTGTCATCAGTAAATGGAGCTGATCCCTCTGGAGAAGGATAATTTTGTCATTTAGCTCTTGCCACTCACAGTCCTTTTTCACAAAAAGGCCTTGGCACATTGCAGCACTCATTAAATCCAAGATTCTGGCAAAGCTGCTGCTTCACAAGCTTATGCAATCTTCCTTTTGAAAGCTATGGCCGTGGAAGACTGTCCTTTTTGGCATTTACCTTGATTATTCTAGTATTGGAAAAAGTCCAAGTTAACCCACTATATCTTGTGTAACACGAAGCAAGGGAGATCCTACTCTTAAGTTTCTACCAAAGTTGGCTTTTTTGTAGGTTTTCTTGCTATCTGAAAGTCAAGTGTGTTGTTCAGCTTTTGATCAGTTCAAAAAGCTCCAGTGTATAAATGTAAGAGTTCTAATAGTATAATCCCTTTCATTTTCTTTGGTGGCATAACTTTTGATAGGATCGAGGATCCTTTTAAAGCACTGTACTGTTTTTCTTTTGTGGAACCAAGATTCTTGGCTTCTGGTAATCATACATGAGCCTTGTGGTTCTGCTAGTCATTAGTGCTGTAGTCAAATGATTCCAACAGGCCTAGCTTAATACAGAAATCACCACAGCGTATTGTAGGTTAGCTTTTGCAGGAACCTGTGCATTTTCATCTGCATTAGTGTTTTGATTTCATGTCTGTAAAGGACTTGCAGGCTGCCACAGCTGTGATACATCCTATCATGGGGTCAAATTACTTACTTCACCATTATGAATTACTGATGAAGAAGAAGTACCTGTGGTTTGCAGTATAATGAATAACAAAAAAGATACTTTTCTTGGACGCAGTAGTTGTCTTAAAGATTTTGAAGTAAAGATGTATACTGTTTAACGTTATGGATCTGTATTTGGGATCTTTGCAGTGTATTTCTTCAGTGGGCAACTTTTTGATATAAACTTCTATTATTTGTCCTATGCTATGAGATGTTATGACAGTGCTTCTATTTTTTGTAAAATACGTTTTTAAGGACTTATAGTTGAATCATGGGCACTGATTCATCTGGAAGCTTGAAGAGATACTGAACTTGGTGTTCTTTTTTAAAAAGAGGTCCGCAGAAGACTTCCTGGACTTGGCTTGTAAACAAGCCCTTACTGGAAGGCATCTGTTTCCAGATAAAATACCAGCAGGGAGCTTGTTGTTTTGACTTAGAGAAGATGTTTACAGAGAAGTGACAGGTCATGATTTATAGAGGTCAGGAGGCTTGACTTCTGGATGTTTTTGGTTTCACCTTAGAATTGTTTAAAAAAAAAGACAGTTGGTTTTTGCCTGGCACGAAAACCCAGCTCATTTCTTTCTCTCTCTCTCGGAAAGAACCCTTGTGTATCGAATGTGTGGGAACTGAAACCCTTGTTGCCGCATTTCTGCTGTAAGGCCAATCTGAAGTCTCTGTAGCTGCATTTCTTGGAAAGCCTACCCAAACTGATCTTCAACATTGCCTGGAAAGAACTATTCTGGGAAGCTCCCAGCCATCTATATGCATTTGGAATGCCAAACCAAAACAAAGGACATCATTCAGTATCCTTTTCTTTTAAGAATGAGCAAGCATTCGGCCTGTGTTTTTTTTTTGTCTTTTTTTTTTGTAACAGGGCAAAATTCCCTTTTAATTTTCCAAATAACTTTGTGTGTGGGGCTAAGGTGAAAAAAGGGACCTTATTATTTCAATGTGTGTTTATGCTTTACTTCATTACTGGTTAAGACTTTTTTAATAATCTAATAATTTTTTTGTTTATTAAAGAAACCTGGTTGGTGTGTTTTATTCTGGGATAAAAATAGAGTCTATGATTGACCATATTGGAAACTGGGAAAAAATTTAAATATATATTGTGACCTGTGGAGAAGTGGAGCTAGAATAAACAGTGCGCTCCTCCCACCACGGTCGTAACATAGATAATAGTCTAAATGTGTAAATATCTGGTGACAAAAAGAATAGGATCAGGTTGCCCTTTTGACAGGTATGAAAAGTAATGAAAAAGGCTCATGGAACATTGGCCTTTATTTTATCTCAAATGGGCTGGAATACAATGGCGAGGAAGTTATGTTTCAGTTGTACAGAACCCAATTTGAAGTACTGAATTCAGTTCTGGGAACAGCACCTGGGGTAAGATATATTGGTTTTGGAGGGGGTATAGCTTAGATTTCCCGGAATGATACTAGTGTTTAAGGGGTTACATTATAAGGAGAAGTTGCATAATCTTGGCTTTTATTCCCTTGGGTTTAGACGGTTGAGGAGTGATCTGATTGAGGGTTTTAAAATGACCGAAGGATTTGATTGGGTGGATACAGAGAAACTATTTCCTCTGGTGGGGACATCCAGAACAAAAGGCTGTATTTATTTTATTTATTTTTTTATTTATAGATACAGCACTGAAACAGGCCCTTCGGCCCACCGAGTCTGTGCCGACCATCAACCACCCATTTATACTAATCCTACACTAATCCCATATTCTTACCATATTCCCTGTCCCTATATTCCCCTACCACCTACCTATACTAGGGGCAATTTATAATGGCCAATTTACCTATCAACCTGCAAGTCTTTTGGTGGTGGGAGGAAACCGGAGTACCCGGCGAAAACCCACGCAGACACAGGGAGAACTTGCAAACTCCACGCAGGCAGTACCCAGAATTGAACCCGGGTTGCTGGAGCTGTGAGGCTGCGGTGCTAGCCACTGTGCTGCCCATACTCTTAAAATTAGAACTAGGCGGTTCAGGGTCGTGCAAATATGGAGTTCACTTCTCCCAAAGAGCTGTAGATGCTGAGTCAGTTGAAATTTTCAGTTATGAGATTGATTTTTTTTTTTTGTTAGGTAAAGTTTTTTTTCAATAAGGGTTGTGGATCAAATGTTAGTAAATGGCGTTGAGATCCGCCATGATCTGGTTTGAATTGCGGAACAGGCTCGAGCGGCTGAATAACTTACTGCTGTTCCTGTGTTGGCCTCGATTTTGTGGTGGTAATGATGGCTAAACTGTCAGCATTTGCTGTCATTACGCCACTGAAACAGACAGCAACTTTGGGAGTCCACACACAGTAATGCGGAAATCCATAAGTTGCTGTCTGTGATTCTCCAGAGGGTCTGCTTTTGAGGTCTCCAAAACTGCAATAAAAGGCAATCAATTGAACTGATGAAAACTTCCGCCCTTACAGTGTTAGTCTCGCTGTAAAAACCCTTGAAAAAGTTACACCTTGTTGAATGAGGTGTCAGAAAAAACCCTACATGCCAACTGAGAAGTATTTAATTTCATCGGTTGATGGGAAAATGAGAAAAAAAACCTACAGTAACTCTTTAAAAAAAAAGCTAGCCGCCAAGATGGCCACTGTCATTTACATCTGAAATACCAAGGGATTGAACTGGAGACAAAAAGTCCAATAAGAAGCCTAGCCAGAACAATGCTTTGGCTAACTGAGTAGATTAGCCAGATCACCCTCGTTAGGGCGGCGCAGTGGTTTACACCGCAGCCTCACAGCTCCAGCGACCCGGGTTCAGTTCTGGGTACTGTCTGTGCAGAGTTTGCAACTTCTCCCTGTGACCGCGTGGGTTTCCTCCCACAGCCAAGGACTTGCAGGTTGATAGGTAAATTGGCCATTGTAAATTGCCCCTAGTGTAGGTAGGTGGTAGAAGAATTGAGGGAAGGTGGGAGTATGTTAGGGGATATGGGATTAATGTCGGATTAGTATAAATGGGTGGTTGATGATCGGCACTGACTCGGTGGGCCGAAGGGCCTGTTCCAGTGCTGTATCTCTCTGAGTATGTTAGTGTGACATTCCAAACCATCTCAAGGCATTCATAAATGGAGATGTCCCTCCAGGGGATAAACACTACGAACCCCACACAAGAGACATTTTGGGTTTTAGACTTTGGACCTCATTAAAAATAAAGTGGAGTGAGAGAACCATGTGACCGTCTGTACATCTCTGAAGAAACTGTTACACAGACAGGCAGTAACTGAGTGGACAGTAGCTGAGAAGGCTGCTGCTTCTTGCACTGTCTTTCTCGCGCGCGCTGTCACCCCAGAGAAAATCAGGTGAAGGCCATCTGCGAGTGGGGGACCCTCCGGGCCCACAGACTGCTACAGTCAGTGACTGGTAGAGAGCCAACTGCAATTCTGCCTTCAAGCAAGCCAACCAAAGTGCACTTTGACCAGTGAGGACACCAAGAATAGAGTTTCAGTCAAGGACTATTGGATTTACAGACTGTATTTAAGTTCCATTTATTCTGTACTTGAATCCAAGCATCAAATCTATCTTTCCTCCTGTAATCTACGTGTGTGTGCCACATAATATACTTGCCTCTTTCTTTAAACTCAAGAAAGCCTGTCCGATTGGTTCTTTTGCAATCACAGTAAACGACAAAGGCAAAACACTCAGAGGTGGTAAGCACAACCATGGTTTAAAAGGAATAAACCCTGTTTCGGTCAAATAAGAGGACAAGAGGGAGCCTGGGACCCCATCCTCACCTGACCGTAACAGAGGTGTAACTGGATTTTCAACACTGTACGAAGTTCATTATTACTGCAAAACAGCCTCTGGCCCTAAGAATTTAATATTTGTTGAATGTCAAATTTCTCTGTAAACTTAAAAAAAAAATCAGCGTGTTAGGTTTTAAAAAATATTTGTTCAGAGAGAGCCAGCATGGACTCTGGGCCAGGTGGCCTCTTTCTATGCCATAAGTGACTCTCTGATTTCTATATTGATATTTTAGCTTCTATCTTAATCCAATCATTTATTTCACTATCTGAAAATTTATAAGTGAAGGACAAAGTCCTTTTAACCTCCTGATTTGCTGTCCGTGAGAAAAGTTCAATCTGATTGCTGCTTACCTTCCTTGCTGACATCACTGCTGCATACTAGGTGATCCCCTTGACTTGACACCAAAGTTAAACTGACATTGGGAAAGGGGAGATCTGCACTACAGAGATCGATAGATCTTTGTGGACAGATTTCTTCAAGGCCAACAGCGAGTGGCATTGTTTCGCCACTGAGGCAAAATCCAGGTCAGTGTGTCTCACTAGCTCTGATGGCCTCGGTAGATATACACATTATCATTTGCATATGAGCTGAACCTCTCCCCATAAAACTGCACCCCATCATGATATACTGGCTTTGCGAAATGGTATTAGAAGATGGCATGCTCGGAAAGAGCTGTGATGAAATAATGAATTGGAGGAATTATGAAAATAAAAAGTCAACTGTTAAACTGACCCACGAGAACATTGACACTTCTATCACAGACAAAATGGATTAGCAGTCATGTGACCCCTTCTGTACGGGAAATACGCAGCTCTGTCTTCAGACATCAATAGATCACCATGGTTTCCATATCCTGGTCCATTGTGTGGTCACTCTTGGAGAGGGGGCCATCTGTCACCTGACAAACTCATATATGATCGATTTTTTTTTTTTACTTTAAAAAGGTAACCCTCTGGAGAGAGGGTGATCATGCAAGACCACAGAAAGCAAGTTTCCAACCAGAGGCTGGAGAGAGATCCAGCTAAACAGGAGAACCCTGCTGAACAAAAACTGAATAACCACAAAAGCAGAGAAATTACAAAGTGACTTTGAGACTCTACTTCTGTGAAAGTAAACCAAATTCACACCGTCAACTTTTGACTTTGAGTTTTAACCACTAGAACTCTACTTCACCTCAAAGTCCAAGACTGCAAACATCCAGGCCTGCACATTTTTAAAAAAAAAATTTCCTCCCAAGAAAATTCAACAGTATCCTGTAAAAGAAGAACTTTTGTATCATCTTGGGCTTTAATTGCATCCTACCCTTTCTGTCTGTCTATCTATCTATTCTTGTGTATGCATGTGTGCGTGTGAATGTATGAGTGGGTAAATTGTTTATGGGAATTGTTTTAAAATAGTTAAGTTTTCTCGTAGGTTAAAAAGATGTCATTTGTCTGTTTATTTGGTCTTAAAACACTCGGAATAACACATCATTTTTAACAAAACATGATTGCGGTCCCTTGAAAAATGGAAGCCACCCACACTGCACACCACCTGTCCATAGCACATGCAAAAGCAGATTGGGGAGGGGGCATGAAAACTTTGGGCCCTATAGCCGTATATTTTTTTCCCACTTGTATCATCCATTGCATTTAACATATTTGTAATTTGGCTTTTACGTCTGAAAATTGGAGCTAGTTGTTCTTTTGTAAAGATGTTCTAACTGCCGAAGCTTAAGTTGCTATTTCAGTGTCTTGCTTACTCAACCTTCCTTTTATCTCCTTCGTCACATTGCTTATGTTTTAAGTATAACTTCTGGTGCTTGCTGAAGTAAACAGTCAGGTAACGAATGGGAACAGCTGCCAGTTCAAAATATGAATAGGAGAGACTGGATAGTACCAGCAATATTTGAAGCTATATGCATGAGTCAACCATGGATGTTAGATTGTTGCTAGAATGATAGATAGGTTTGATGCTCCTTTAATGATGATGGAGGACTACATATATTATGTCTTTATCAAGTTAAGAGTCAGGGATGAGTGTGCAAATATTTTTGAATATTCCTTCATTTGAAGATACTTCACCCAATTACGGAAGTAATATTGTAACAATTGAGTGTAGTTATCTTTAAAGTTCGTAGGTGGCATAGCGTATGATGTAGATTCATGCCTGCAATTGCTAAGTAGAGAATCCTGCAGCTAACAGAAGATGCGAATTCTGGTGGCATGTGATAAATTTCAGCAAGCCAAAGTATGGTGCCCCAAGTTTAGTTTAGTACAGCACTGAAACAGTGTCTGTTTCCCATTTTACCCATTTTATACTAATCCTACACTAATTCCATATTCCTACCACATCCCCACCTGTCCCTACATTTTCCTACCACCTACCTATACTAGGGGCAATTTATAATGGCCAATTAACCTATCACACTGCAAGTCTTTTGGCATGTGGGAGGAAACCGGAGCACCCGGAGAAAACCCACGCAGACACAGGGAGAACTTGCAAACTCCACACAGGCAGTACCCAGAATTGAACCTGGGTCGCTGGAGCTGTAAGGCTGCGGTGCTAACCACTGCGCCACTGTGCCGCCCTTTTTCTCTGACTCCTAGGTCTTGCTATCATTTACCCAGGTAAAGACACTCCGCTTTGAGAGAATGAGGTGTCGACTTAGAGGCCAGTGACGCTGAGCCTGAGTGTCTCATGTAAAACCCAAAAATGTAGTACCCTTTAATCGAACTAAAACTTGAGCGTGTCTTTTATCTTTGATTGTTAACTGACTTATAGGCCGGGATTTTACGTTGGGCTGAAGAGTCGGTGGCGAACTCGCTTCCGCCTCGCCTGGGAATCCGTTCTGTAATTGTTCCAAAGTGGAACTTCCACCTGCTTGAGGGAGGAAGTCCTGCTTCATTGAGCTGCCGGCCAATCAGCAACCGGGAGCGGTAGCCACTGCCACTGCTGGGACTGCAGCCCAGCCGACTGCAGAGGAAGCCATGGAGCTGGCAGTTAAGGTAAGTTTTGGTCGCCTCGCCGGAGGTAATCAGTTGGGCCCCGGCGAGGCAACGGTGGTCGGATGGGGAGAAGGGGGCCCTGTTGCGTGTTGGGAGTGGTTGGGGTAGCGAGGGTGGTGCTCCATCGGGCACCCTGTGCCCGATAATCGATCCTCAGCCCCCCCCCCCAGGATGATTGGCAGCCACCTGGTATTTTCAGGCGGCTTCTCTGGGTCCTCAGCTGCCCGCTTGTCACGCGCAAAATCCACGTGGAGGCAGGTGAAGGGCGTTAAGTGGCCACTTAAGGGCCTTGACTGGCCTGGGGGAGGGGGGGGCCCGTTTTTCGTCCCCGCCGCCCTACGTAAAGTGGAAGCAGGATCAGCTCGGGAAGGCCTCCCAGAGCATTCCACTCCATTTTATGCCACTACCCCGCACCCCCGCCACCGTCCCACTCACTGGGCTGGCATGAAATTCCAGCCATTTGGGGTGGCGCAGTGGTTAGCACTGCAGCCTCACAGCTCCAGCGACCTGGGTTCGGTTCTGGGTACTGCCTGTGCGGAGTTTGCAAATTCTCCCTGTGACCGCGTGGGTTTTCCGCCAGGTGCTCCGGTTTCCTCCCACAGCCACAGACTTGCAGGTTGATGGGTAAATTGGCCATTGTAAATTGCCCCTAGTGTAGGTAGGTGGGAGGAGAATGGTGGGGATGTGGTAGGGAGTATGGGATTAATGTAGGATTAGTATAAATGGGTGGTTGTTGGTCGGCACAGACTCGGTGGGCCGAAGGGCCTGTTTCAGTGCTGTATCTCTTTATGAATCTAGGAGTAGTGTGTTTTCAGCTTTTCCTGTGGTTTTAATTTCAGGTTTGAACCATTTGTAATTTTATTTTATGTTTGTAGAATAGGCTGTTTTCTACTGGTACTAGTAAGATCCCTCACCCACAATTTTATCAAACTAGTTTGTTCTTCCAGAACACATTTTGCTGCTTTGTAGATATTTTTCCCCCTGAACTATTTATAAAGGGAATTAAAACCTTTTTTTTCTCCTGGTGATTTAGCAGATAATTGTTACAAAGTGAGAGGTCCCATGTTTGATTCTCAACCTTTCGTGAGTTAACTGGGACAGCAGCAGTGGGCTATAGTGGAAAAATCAGCCACGGTTCCTGCTTCTGATCCTAATTAGTGGTCTGTGTTTGATAGCAGATGTGTGTTGGATCTTTGTTTCGGAAAGGATTGGGCTCAGCTCTCATGGCCTCCAAGCACTGTCTAGACTCAACTATAAAGTGTTGACATTTGTATGTTTGTACCCCAGTGTGATTCAACAATTTCAGAGAAGAAGGAAAGATTTTTTTTTTAAATCCTTTTGCTTTCATTTTCTGTTTCTGTTCTCTCTTTTTCCAGCACTTTTCTCCATTCTAATTCTAAATGCTTTGGATTCTTGCTGGGATCACCATTTACCCAAGTGGCAGTTCTTCATGTGTGAGCCTGAGCAGCAATCATTTTGAGGCTATTGCACCACTACAGCATCACAACTGAAGCCCAGTGCTGTCTTCATCTGATATTGACATGTATACTTCCAATATATGCCACTTGATATTGAACATAAAACCTGTAGTGCATTTCCTTTTCTTATCTCAGAGGTGCTGAGACCAGTTATCATACCCTACTATTGCCCAACTGAAATCCGCTAATTCAGTAGCCATCTAGTATCAAAACTTGGACTTTCATGGTCTATATGGCTCAGCTATCTCAGTGACTTAATCTGCTGAGTTCATTGGAGGAGCCTTTTTTTTTTAGTTCAGCATTTTATTAAAATGTTAATGCTCTCAAATACCTGAAATTGACTGTTTCTCATCCTTCGTCTTTTGCAAAAATAAATGCAACCAGTTTTCTTTTGAGTGGTACCTGTAAACTGAAAGCAATTGCAATATGTAATTTGAGTATTCGAAGAACACATCCAGCATGTGTCCATTCCTCAGTTCCTGTTCAGTGATGGATGCATAGAATGGCAAAGTAACCAAGCTGGAACATGTTGATACAGTACTGAAAATGTAACCAGGATGAAAATTCTGCCCAAATCAAACACAGGAATATAAGATTTGAAAAATACCTCAACCACTAAACTTAAAACAGTACAATGACGTCAAATGTGGAGAAACGGAATCGAGTAACTTAGCAACTACAAGGGGAAATCTGCTAGATATAAATAAAAATTATCTTTATACTTAAATCACAGTTTTTCATCTTCCCCTCCTGGATTTGGAACCTGTGTTGCAGACTTTTAAGTGGAATTGCAGTTACTTCCACCATCTTCTATATCATAACCATCTCCACAGATAACCATAACCAAATGTTACTTGTATTTACCTCAATTTTGTTGGCTCTCTTCTTTTATTCCCTCCTCCTCTGCCTACCAATTTTGGACTCTGCTGCTCACTGAATAGACTCTGAGTCACTTGTAGAGGCCCTTTCCAGAGGAAAATTTGGGCACAAATGTGGAGGAAATCCAGGAATTCTTTACACTTTAGAAAGAAAGGCTTTGGGACACGAAATGGAAATTGACAAAAATATTTTGTTATGCACTTTAGTTGCATTGCGCGATTATATGTGTTCCGTTTTGATTTAAATGCATGTAAAATGGATGAAGTCTAAGCTCTGTTTTTGTCCGCAGGTCACAGCCAAGTTTGCCATCATGTTCATCACTGTACAGTACAATGTTACATACACCAATGTAGGTAAGAGAAAGCCATTGGATATTTATCATGATGAAGTTAACATGAATGTGTAAAAACAAATTCTATCAGACCCCTCAGCGGAGTAAGTAAATCTTAGAAACCAATTCACATGCATATTGAGGAGTCTTTCCTCCATAGTGTGCTGCATCGCAAAAGTGGTCAAAAGCTCAAGTTACCAGCATCTGTTAAGTTAATGATCTTGATTGGATGTAATCCTCTGACAAATCACCATTTTTAAAATGGGAAAACTGCATCCAGTAAGCACAAGAAAAACTGCCAGTCATATCATTTAAGATATTTTTGAGCTAACCCAGTTTTTGCTCATATTCATTATGGCATTGTAAACCTACAAAAAACATTAAATAATTCACATTAAAATTATAAATATTACTCATACAGTTGTCTGTACACTGCCATGCCTGCAGCAATTGTTTTCGCCAGAGGCCTATCCCAGTGTTCAGGGCTTGGGACTTGATCTTCAGTTGCTTGGCTGGAATTGTTAACTGCTGTTTTCCTTTTTATATGTTTTGAGTTCTGTTTGAATACTTTTTGCCAGTTATTTCTGGTCTTTTAGTATTGATGTGACATTTTTTTCTTCTGAAAATCAGCTTGTGCTTACATACATGCCCTTTGATCTCACTCTGGGTTGTTTCTCCCACATCCAACTGCAAGGGGTATTTATATGCAGTTTCCACAACAAAGCTGATATTTAATGTACAGTTTTGTGAAGTGTTGTGCAATTATTGGAAAATTTGGAGCATATTTTTGAATTGCAAATTTAGATCTAATCATTTATGTTTTACCAAGCATTTTATTCTATGACTATCCCATGACCACAGTTAGTTAAAGGATGTAGAGGCCAAGTACATTATACCATGTAAATAAAATATAGATGTGTCTTCCTTTTTAAAGCTAGAAGGTGCAGTTGCTCTATGTTCTTGAAATGAATGTTGCATTCACTTACAGGTCAGGATGCAGTAGAGAACAGTGTGTTTATTTGATTGACAGGTCCATTAATAAGCTTGAGTGAGTTTGGAACAAGGTGTTCTTGAGAGAGGAAACCAAAAAACACCCGGCATTTTAAGAATTCTTTGCATCTGTAAGAGCCAAGTGTAGGACTTACAAAGTATAAATTGTATTGGACAAATCATTATGAAGTTTCAACTTCCCGATGTTTGCATCTAGATTGTTCAATTCTTTTAAGCTGTTTTAACTTATTTCTTTGTGGTCTGCTGCAGCTGTTGTGGAAATTGTAAATCAAAGATGACGTGACCCGTGCTGGTAGTTGATCATGGAAAAAAGGACTTAATTAGATGTGGTGAAATTAATTGTCCCATATTTTTAAAAAATTAATTGAAGTTTGAACAGAGAAATGTCACAAAGTGTATGACCATGAGGTTGTATGTGAAACTTAATATATTAATAGCTTTATGGAACAGTTAATTGCTTATATTAACACTAAGAGTAAAATTTCTTTTCTACTATAGTTCCACCAGGGCCCTTGGCTCCTGACCTTATTACAACCTTGGTCCAAACATGGACAAAAGAGCTGAACTCGAGGTGAAGTGAGGGTAACTACCCTTAACATCAAGGCAATATTTGACCGATGGTAGCATCAAGGAGCCCTAACAAAATTTAAGTCAATGGGAATCGGGGTGTTCGGGGGTGGGGTGTGGGTGGTGGAAGGGAATACTCTTTGCTGGTTGGAGTCATACCTAGCACACAGGAAGATTGTTGTGGTGTTGTAGGCCTAATTATCTCAGCGGCAGGACGTAACCGCAGGAATTCCTCAGGGTAGTGTCCTTGGCTGCTTCAATGAACTTACTGCCACCATAAGGCCAGAAGTGGGGATGTTTGTTGACAATTGCAGAGTGTTCAGTATCATTCACAACTCCTCAGATACTGAAGCAGTCTGTGCCCTCATGCAGCAAGACCTGGACAACAGTCAGGCTTGGGCTAATAAGTGGTGAGTAACATTCGTGCCACGCAAGTGCTAGACAATGACCATTTTCAGTAAGAGAATCTAACCATTTTCCCTTGACATTTAGTGGCATTACCATCGTTGAATCCCCCACTATCAACATCCTGGAATTACCATTGACCAGAAACTTAACTGGACCAACCATATAAATATTGTGGCTACCAGAGCAGGTCAGAGGCTGGGAATTCTGTGGTGAGTAACTCACCTTTTTTCCCCAAAGCAAAGCTTTCCCCAAGTTGCTAGTCAGGAACAGGATGGAATACTCTCCACTTGCCTGGATGAGTGCATCTACAACAACACTCAAGAAGCTTGAAGTCATCCAAGACAAAGCAGTGCATGTGATCGGCACCCCATCCACCACCAGTGCGCGGTGGCAGCAGTGTGTACCATCTATAAGATGCGCTGCCGCAACTTGCCAAGCCTCTTTCGACAGCACCTTTCAAACTCAACCTCTGCCACCTAGAAGGACAAGGGCAACAGACACACT
The DNA here is from genome assembly GCF_036365525.1 of Heterodontus francisci. Classification (NCBI taxonomy): domain Eukaryota; kingdom Metazoa; phylum Chordata; class Chondrichthyes; order Heterodontiformes; family Heterodontidae; genus Heterodontus; species Heterodontus francisci. The sequence continues at coordinate 82,611,597 of NC_090386.1, forward strand.
GGAACGCCATCACCTGCAAGTTTCCCTCCAAACCACACACCATCCTGACTTGGAAATATGTTGCCTTTCTTTCACTGTCGCTGGATCAAAAATGTGGAACTCCTTAACAGCACTGTACCTACACCACATGGACTTGTACAGAAGGTGGCGCACCAGCACCTTCTCAAGGGTAATTGGAGTGGCCAACAAATGCCGGTCTTGCCAGCAATGCTCATGTGCCATGATAGAATTTTTAAAGAAGTATACAGATTCACTGTTTGTGACCTGGAAATTTCTATAGCATTATTACCAGTAGATTTTTAAGATATTCAGGGACATGAGTCAGTGAGTGGGGAACTGAGTAAGGGAGAGGGGCATTTGAATGAGGAATGCAAGGCCAGTGAGCAGAACCATTGGGTGGGAGCTGAAGTAGAATGGAACACAACAGATAGCCCAAATTGAAGTAGATATGGAGCAAAGTTGGTGTCTTGATACCTGGGAACTGAGTATGGCAAAGCCAGGTCTTTGTGCTGGGATTGGTGGCAGAATCACTGTATATAATATAAGGTATATTTATGTTAATTGTATATTATTTGTGTTTAATTGCAGTAAGTTTGTGGGCATTGACTGGGGATTCACTGGTGCCCCTATAAATAGGCACAGACTTAATCTGTGATGGTGGGGTTAAGAGGTAACTGTGTAAATAAATGCATATAAAAGTCTTTAAAGTTTGGCTCCGGTTATATCCTTCACCAGCTGGTTTTCTGGAATATTGTATGGTAGCAGGGAATGGTTGCCTAAATTGCCTAATATTGGAAGCTAAGAAAAAAAAAATTCAGGCAGAAAACTATCATAGTATTCATTGTGGGGAAAATAGTAGAAAGCAAGTGTAAATTGTTGGGGCATGATTACCCTCTGATCTCAAAAGTATGAGCCATATGACCTACCAAAGAGGAAACGAGGTACGGCCTTGGCATTGTCACTTCCTACAAGAAGTAAAATCAGAAGTATTTTGTGATCTGGATGTCCATCATGGATAGTGATGAAGGTTTGGATCTTCTATTGGAGTTCTTGGATGAAGCTTACAAGCAAGGTGATCTATTAAATGTGTATGAGACATGGTTGGACTTGGATAGAGAGAGATTTTGTAAAACATTGATCATTCCATGGAAGAATATATCATGAACTTTAACAGATTATATAGAATATTGACAATTCAATTTGGGGATCCCTGGATAAATACCAGCTTTTTAAATTGCTGGTTTGTGCTAAGGTAGCTCATAGGGACTGGCTCCTGGTTCTAACTGGTGTTCGGTTCTCTGAGAAGGAGACCCTGTTGGATCAGCTGTTAGCTGCCATGAAAGAATTCCTGGGGAAACAGTCATTTCCTTTAGCCTTCATGGAACAAATGGGACATTACATGGTGTGACAAAGAATAGAGGGCTCATTGATTGCCAGATTTCAAAATGGTCCAGATACTGGGCGCAGGTGTCAATACAGTGGAAAGATTAAAGACAGTCAGAATAAGGTGAGAGCACCTTAAGCAGATCTGGCTATTACAGCAGAAGACCGAATTGGAAAGGCAATAATAAGTGAATGAATCCCAAGAATGCCCAAGGAACAGTTAATAGCTGCTTCAGGTGTGACTCAAAATATCATTGTGGTGAACTGCACAAAAGGAGAGGCAGGATCCTTGAAATGACACATGACAAAGAGAATTCTCAGGAGTTTCATGCCTGTGCTGAACGTGTTGATTGTGGACTTCTTTAACTGTGCAGTGCTGGATAGTGCTTGCACTTTGATAGTATACAGAACAGATTGCTTAAAGTGTTAGTTTGATTCTCCAAGTAGTGAGGATTGACACAAGGTTAAGGAATATAAAAGTACTAGGTAGGCTGTGTGGTAGATTGCGAGCAAGATAGCTGTAGACTGCAGGAAGATATTGATACAAAAACAAGAAATGCTGGAATCACTCAGCAGGTCTGGCAGCATCTGTGGAAAGAGAAGCAGAGTTAACGTTTCGGGTCAGCGACCCTTCTTCGGAAGATATTGATAGTCTGGTCAGATGGGCAGAAAAGTGGCAAATGGAATTCAACCTGGAGAAGTGTGAGGTGATGCGTTTGGGGAGGTCAACAAGGCAAAGGAATACAAGATTAATGGGAAAATACTGAGAGGTGTAGAGGAAGTGAGGGACCTTGGAGTAAATGTCCACAGCTCCCTGAAGGTAGCAGGACAGGTCAACAAGGTGGTTAAGAAGGCATATGGAACCCTTTTCCTTTATTAACCAAGTCTCTAGTGAGAAACCTTTGCTGTTGAGTAAACCTGCAATGAAAAGGGCAAGGAGCATGTTAAGGTTATTGTTTTTGGAAAGTCAGTGGATCAGCAGTTTACCCAGTTGAGACATAACATCAAAATGTTAAACAAGTGTTAATGATTAAGAATTAGAGGGAAAAAAAGCAAGTTGTCCTAAAGTTATAGAGGCAATTTGCTCACCCTACTTGTCAAATGTTAAAATTCCCATTACAAGATGCAGATGTGGTTGATGGAGAATATGAGAGGATAATAGAGTGGCGCAGTGGTTAGCACCGCAGCCTCACAGCTCCAGCGACCCGGGTTCAGTTCTGGGTACTGCCTGTGCAGAGTTTGCAAATTCTCCCTGCGACCACGTGGGTTTCCGCAAGGTGCTCCAGTTTCCTCCCACAGCCAAAGACTTGCAGGTTGATAGGTAAATTGCCCCTAGTTGTAGGTAGGTGGTAGGAGAATTAAGGGAAGGTGGGGATTTGGTAGGGCATATGGGATTAATGTAGGATTAGTATAAATGGGTGGTTGTTGGTCGGCACAGACTCGGTGGGCTGAAAGGCCTGTTTCAGGGCTGTATCTCTGACTCTAATAGAAGGGATTATTGAGAAGTGTGAAATCTGTAAAAAGTATCGTAGGATGCAACCACATCCTGTTGTAAGCCCTCCTTCGGCACGTGACTTTAACAAGGTAATTGCCATGGATCAAGAGGTATGGAACAAAGGTAGAAATATTTTCATTCTACATTTTGTATACCTGGAGACCAGATTCAAGGAGAAAAGGGTTATTTTGGACAAAATCATGGTGAAATAGCTGGGGACCAGACTTGAGGTACCAGTGAAGTTTCTGGCTGACCATGGAGGGGAATTTGCCATTGGCAAGTTCAGAGGTGTGTGAAATCATTAATACCGCAGCTGAAAGATCTTTCAGCAGTGGACTCTGTGACGTGAATCGGCGGCGATCGATAAAATGCTGCATAAAATCTTAGCTGATCAACCAGACTGCAAGATGACGACCCTTTTGGCGTGGGCAGTTCATGCAAAGTATTTACTCCAGATGGTTGGAGGATATATAGTCCCTATCAATTGGTCTAAGGGCAAAATCCCAAATTTCCTTCTGTGTCATGTGGTAGTCCTCCTGCTCTAGAAGGTACTACAATTAGTGCCACTTTTTTTTTGGACGTTTTGAATGCTTCTCATGCAGGGAGATGTGCTTTCATCATGGCTGAGATCTTAGAGAAAATTTGGAGAGCACTGAGGCATCGTATAAGACCATCTGAGATAGAATTTAATTCAGTTAATTTGGTGTATTATAAAAGAGAGAGCCATAAGAAATGGAAAGGCCCTGGAAGTGACCTTTCTTCAGGTCACTGACCTGAAACGTTAACTCTGCTTCTCCCTCCACAGATGCTGCCAGACCTGCTGCGTATTTCCAGCGTTTCTTGTTTTTATTACAAGGGATTATATAGCTGGAGGGTGTTTGGAGTTTATTCTGAGGTACCAGATAAAAGGAAGCCAGCTTTGTCACAGAGATGGATTTGTACTAGAAAAGCCCTTGCAGCTGGTCCTTGCAAAGCTAAAACGAGGTTAGTTGCTCGGTTTTTGAAGAGTGACTGGGTGATACAGATGTTAGAATGGCTTCTCCTACAGCTGGAAAGGTAATCTTGAAAATCTTTTTAGCTCTTTTGGTCACACGTTCATGGGAGTGTAAATCAATCGAATAAAAGCTGCATTTCTGCAGGGTGATACTATTCAGTGAGAAGTATTTCTGAAACTGCCCAAAGAGGCAGCAGATGCAGAAGGAAAACAATGGAAATTAAAATGTATCTGTGGCCTGAATTGTGCTTCCAGGGTGTGGTATTTTTCATTGAGCTTTCTTTTGGTGAAAATTGGTTTTGCTAACTAAAAGCAGATCTCTCAATGTTTTTATTGATATCATAAAAGGAAATTTTCAGGCATCTTCATGATGCATGCTGCTGATTTTGATTGCGGTGGTACTGCAGCATTTGAGAAGTGTGCTATTATGATTCAGGTAGAATTTAAAACTGAGATTCAGGCTTCTGGGCTTTTACATATATTGGTTTAGGTAGGTCCGGAATAACTTTAAATCATCAATCCTATTTAGAGAGTGTTACTCCCATCCTGGTTAATTGTACTAGGTCCTCACAGAAAGATGTTATATCTAGAGATAGAGCAATTGTGAAGCATGATTGGTCAGTTGAACTGGTTATGCACTTAGACTAAACCAATATGTTAGTTTCTGATGTGTTGGAGTGAAGTACTGCAATGAAACACCCTAAAGTTGAGAATGTTTTAAGGGATAATAAAACATTGAAAAAATTAAATCTGGAGAAGTGTGTACTTAATTTCCTATCCTTGCATGACCCAAAGAGCCTGAAACTAGTCATTTTTAGTGATGTTTCACATGCTAATCTTCCTGATGGATATTCGAGGTGAAAATGGGAAATATTATTCCTTAACTTGGGAAGCTAAGAAAATAAAAGGGTTGTTAAAAGTACTTTGGCTACTGAAACACCAGCTCTTGTGGAGGCCATGGATATGGGATTCTAGTTGTCCAATATTTTAAGTGAGATTCTGTACACTGGGAATACTGAAGATGGTATACCCATTGAATGTTATGTTATCATTTTATTGTGGGATAATGTACCCTCTAAGAAAAGTGAGAGTGAGAAAAGGTTTTTGTCATGCAGGCCCCCACCTGCCAAGAATGAAGCACACATATTTCGCCTCATGAACATTGATTTTTAAATTGTTACTGGAGTAAAGAAAGAACTTGTTCTTAAAAAAAAAAAAGCCCAGTCCTGACAGTACTTGAAAAGGACACTTACTGCTCCAATTTAATCCACAATGGACTTTTGATTACCAGACGTTGAAGGTGGAGAGGCTAGCAGTCCAGGTTAACTGCTAAGATGGCCAAATACACAAACATGTGGACGGACCAGTTTAGTCACGTGACTAACTGGCTGTTGGAGTTTTTTTGAATTTGAATTTGCCCAGAGAAATTGAACTCTGAAAGCTGTTTGCTCCTGGATGGAAAAGACCTCTCTCCTGTCTGCTCTCATCTCGCGCTCAGCAGCTTCAAAAACCATTGAAGGCACATGAACCCCAGGAGAGAAAAGTCTCCTACATTGAACAAGGTTTAAGAAGAATACTGGGCCCCAACGTAAAGCAAGAATTACCTACAAGCCAGAACTACCTACAAAAGGACTACAGTGAACTCTAAGCACAGTAACAAGAAAATCTTCTGATATTGCCTCAAACCTCTCCACTTTATTTTACTTCTCTTTTCTGTCTCTATTTGCATGTGCATATCGCGTATGTATGCTAGCATGGGACGCAGTGTGTATCCATAGGTGTTAACCAAATTAGAGTTTAAGTTTTAATAAATTTCACTTTTCTTTAAACCTAAGAAGGCCTGTTTGTGCTCATTTCTTTGCCTTATAATTGGAAATCAGCGAACAAGGATTCACCAAGGGGGAGCTCAAAACACAGTGTGTTTAAAAATTAAATCCTGTTACAATACAGGTGAAGGCTCAAAGGGACCCCTAGACACCTTTCTCACCTGGTCGTAACATTATGGATTGACCTTGCCGGCTTGAAAAAAATGCTGGAGAGAAAGGCAATCTATAAAATTAAATGGGTGGATGCACATCATCAACTGTCTGATTTACAGAAATAAATGCTTTTACAAAGAAATTGTTTGGGGTCCTAGAGGGAGGGTTGTCTTGCAATGTAATGCTTTGTACAGAAAATGAATTTTTTGATTTTAATTTCTTTAGAAATTTAGGTTGCACAAATAAACTCTACTTTTTATTTAAAGAGAGAGAAGGAAATCTGTTAGTTGTATATTGATGTTTAATTGTAGGCAGGTCATGGGCATTAACTGGGGATTCACTTGTGTCCCTATACATGGATACAGACTTGAATTGTGGTCATGGAGTTAGAGGTGCTTGCCTGTAACTGTAACTCTGTAAATAAATGCTGATAAAAGTGTGTAAAGATAGGCTGCAGTTATATCCTTCATCAACTTGCTTTCTGCAATATAACAATTTGTACTATCACTGCTCATTATATGTATGATTTTGTATATACTAAGTTGCATTGTTTTTCCTGTCACTTATCTTAGAATGCAAAGAGTCACACTGTAAGAATCCTGGGAAATCCCTACATTGAGCTTTCTTGCTAATTAATGAAAACTAATTTGAATACTATGGTTGTACCTTAATTTCATTGTTGCACTTAATCTTATACTGAACTATTTTATTCCTGCTTGTGATGCACCCTGGGTAAAAGCAGTGGAGAGGTGACTTCCTGGGGAATTGTGGCTTGAGTCTTTATTGGCCAAATGGTAGAAAGGAAACTTTCAGCAGAAATCTTGCAGAGCATGAAAACAGGCAGGCTTCTGTATGGGAACTGGAAGTGTTATAGTCAGGTGAGGAGGAATCGAAGGGCTCCCCTCTTTTCCCTCTCCTTGTATGACCACAACAGATTTATTTCTTTTTCCGTGGATATACTTGCCAATTCAGTGAGTGTTTAACTGTTTACGCGCCATGATCATAAAAGAGCCAGTCGGACAAGTTTTCTTGTATTTAACAAATAAAGAGGTTAACTTTATTGTACTTAAACCAATCTAAGTAAAAAAATAATAAAAATATGCTCCATCCCTCCCCCTCTCTACTCCTCTACTCTCTACTCTCTACTCTCTTCTCTCTACACTCTCTCTCTCTACTCTCTCTGTCTCTCTACTCTCTCTCTTTCTCGTTCCCTCCTACACATACATGCATACACACACACACACAGGTTACGGATTGGGGAAGGATAGGTTGGTCAAATTAGTGTTCCAAGAAATAAAAGGGGTATACAGTCTGTGGAGGTTGATGACTAAGCTGGCTTCAGGCTGAATTCGGTGGCGTTGAGGCTGCTGGTTTGAAGAGATGGATGCTGATTCAGTGATTCTCTAGGAGACAGCAATGTGATTGAATTCCTTCAAGGGAGATTTCTGTCTGTTCTTTCCAGAAAGTTCTCCAAACAGTTTAGCTGAAGGAGGTTTCTGTCTCTCCAGCTCCCCCTCAGGTTTATGTCTTTAAGCACGGTGAGCATCAATAGGTGAACAGACTAACACAGATCAATTAAACCATTGAACATTACAGTCTGCAGCAGGGCATGTGCATCGGTGCTCACGGTAAGCAGCCAGAGTTCCAAGCTTGCAAGGCTTGAGTGTTTCTTCTCCATATTCAGACTTCCAGCCATTTAAAAAAAAAAATCATCCTTTGACCTAGCACATGTTTGTGACAGAAGATAAACACCATAGCAGAATTTCAGAAACCCAGATGTGAGTTAAAGCTGAGCCAAAATAACTGGATGCCAAGGTCACCATGTTTTCCTTGCTTTGGCCAGGACTAGCATTGTAATGTTTGTGAGCTCACAGGAGTCTGAACTTGGGAAGCCAGAGATCTTTGAGAGTTTGACCTGGGTGGGCAGACAGGTGGTTAAATGACATATTTTGTAATTTTGACTTTCAAATAATAGCAAGGTAATGATTAGGTTAAATTGGTCTCCATAAGCTTTGCTGTATAAGGAAAGTATAAGAAGGGACACTCCAAGCACTGAAATGGTTAAGATATTACGAGTTGATTGACTGACACTAAGGTACCTGGGGCAGGACCAGGGAGTAGTTAGGGGCAGATCACTCTTCAACCCGGGGCTTAACGGCACTGCTGCTGTTCTTTGATGCTACTGCTCAGACATTATGTGTTGGGTCTTCGTTATACTGAAAAAAATATAACCACCGTCACCAATCAGGGTTATCACTTTGAATCATTTCAGAACTTGAGAATAAGGGATTGAAGGGTTAATTGACTGATACCCTGAATTCCAAAAAGACTTAACACAAAATTCACAGCTATCCACACATAATCACTATTGGTCATAATAGTAGTTTTTGAATTGTTCCACCAGAGAGCTGATACAGATATGATGGACCGAATGGCCTCTTCCTGTGTTGTAAACTTCAATGATCCTATAGCTACCTTGAGCTATTGCTTTAACATATAATCAAAACATGAGAAAGTCATGACCATCCAATTTCTTGTCGTACACAACTGGGATTATTTTTATTTGGTTTGTTTTAATACATGTTGTTTTTATCTTTCTGTGAAGCCGCCTGAAAAATTCCAGGTGTCTAAAAGAGGAGTAGGTCATTGACAGGAAACATGGTTGCAGACATTATAAATACAGAAAAGCAACTGTATGGTTCAGTTTTGATGGTTGTTGTGAACTATGTAATTTTTAAAGATGTGTTTTATTAAAATCTTATTTTTGGTATTCCAGCCTTAGGTTACTAACCAAACAATATATAATAAAGGCGTTTAAAAAGATTATTTTGTTATTCCTTTAAGTTCCTTCCAGTCAGTTGCTTTGTTGGTAGCTGTACTTTGTTGATTCTTGGTTAGTAGTTGGCATACCTGTTTACCACTTGTTTTTTTAGTAGGTTCTCTGAGTTTTACTTTATTTGGCTAAAATTTCATTTAGAAAAATCAGGCGTGAATGATGTGACACTGCAAGTGAGATACTGGAGAGTACAAGACTTAGATATAACTTATATTATTGGACACTTTTGTTACGACGGGATGAGAAAGAGGTCTCAGGCTGCCTCTGGCCCCTTTCCTAGTTGGCTGTAACAGGGTTCATCTTTTAAAACACTGTTTTTAGCTTAGTACCTCAGTGAGCCCTTGCTCACTGCTCTCTCATTGTAATTGCAAAGGAACTACTGACAGGTTTTGTTAGGCTTAAACAAGAAATATTTACGTTTATTAGCTTTCTCACTCTAACTGAGTTTAAAATTGCTAAAATACATGGTGTAATCACACTAGAATGCACAAGATAAACACACACACAAATAGATACAGAGGGGGAGAAAGAATTAAAGGAGGAGGTTTGGAGTAGTAAATGGATTTCAGTTACTGTCTTTGGTTTTGCTGTAAAGTCCTTGGTTGAAATTGCGGTCTTGTAGTCCTTGCTGTGGCCCAATGCATGCTTTCAAACTTGCTTCTCTAGTACCAGGAGGCTGAAGAGATCCTCTGTCTTGAGGCTTAAGCTGCTTCCGTGGTCCTTGGGACATTGCTTGAGAGAGAGACAGGGAGAGACCTTCATCTCTTTCGTCTTCAAATTGCAATCTGCTCAAACCTTTCTGTGAGGCATAATTCAAACAGTTCGCAGTCTGGCCAGCAGGTAAGTCATGTGACCAGCTCTTTGTTTGAAACAGCATCGTCTGCGAGGGTTGTTGATTCTCAAAGTTCTCCAGTCACACACAGTGGGGCGTGGAGCTCTGGCTCTTACAAAGACAAAGAAGGTTTATTATTATGATTTCCTAGACCAATCTTGTTAATTGAATTAGTGAGCACTCCTATTGACTCTCTGTTCAACTGTCTCTCAGAATGCAAATGTGTGGCCTTGTTTCAGCTTTCCAACTCTGTGGTCTTTTTTAAAACAAGTTCTGTGCAATGTCCAGCAAAAGGGTTCAAGTAATGTTCCCTCTGACAAAATTAATGTTTCCATTTGGCAGGGTTGGTTTCTGTCGCACTTGGCTTTTTGTTTCATGCTTGCAGTGATAGTCGAAGATTATATTATCCAATTTTTTTAATGTTTGGAATCTATTCTAGTAATTATCAGAAACTTTATTATTCCAAACTGAGAGAGAGTTTGGAATTCAAAAAAAAATTGATATCCAGAATTGATAAGTAAATGGGTTCCCTGGCTGCACAAGATTATTTTTGATGATCTATGTTGTTTGTTAAAAATCCTGATGTATAATAGTATATTTACCAACGTACCACGTCAACAACACAGGCAGTCCATTATTTAACCGTTTTTTTAAAAAAAACATTGATTTGAAGATCAGTTTTTTCCATAATTAACGAGTCATTTTGTACATGTTACAAACAAGCTAACCCAGTTCCATTTCTGAATGGAACCATCCTTGTGGCTCTTTCAGTGAGATTGCAATTTAGTGCCTAACTATGTGCAGTTTACTGATACGAACTTAAGACCACTAGGGCCTATAAGCATTACAAAATGGTAAGGTGGGTGGGGAGAAGAAGTGGACTTTTATTTGATCATCATGTGCGAGTTTACAACCCAAATCTCAATCTTGAACTGCTCCAACAAGGGCAGAAGTAGTTGGCTTGGTTTTTTTTTCAATGTTTTATATGAGAGAGGGTGGATAGTCTAGTCCTGGGTTATGGACAATGATTTCAAAAGGAAATTGGATGGACACTTGAAGGAAATAAACTTGCAGGGCTGCGGGGATCGAGTGGGGGAGTGAAACTGACTGGATTGCTCTGCAGAAAGCTGGCAAGGATTCAATGGGCCGAATGGCCTCCTTCTATGCCGTAAATAACTCTATGACCTGAGTCAGCTTAGAAGGAATCAACCTAATCTTGGATCAGTTCAACATTGGATGTTTGTTGTGCTCTTGGAATGTTTTAGAGATGGCCATTTTTTGTCAGCAGAGGACTCTGTCATAGAATGGATTTTTGATCCTGATGCCTCCGTTTCTTCCTCTGCACTTCTTGTGAAGATCTCGTTGAATATTGTGTCAGCGACTTGTTGGCTGTTATCAGGATTTTGCTCAAAACAGATGGCCTTGATGTGCAGCCAAGAAGTTTTTTAAAAAATTGTTTAAGCCTTCTCACCTTTGAGTCAGAAGGTAGTGGGTTCAAGGCCTACTCTAGAGACTTGTGCACATAATCTAGGCTGACCCCTCAGTGCCCTGAATATTTCAGATGGGACATTAACTGAGGCCCCATTTGTTCTCTTGGCGATGAGAAAGAACTGGTAGCACTATTTGTCGAAGAACGGGAAAGTTCTCCCTGATCAGGATTTATTCCTCAAACAACATCATTAAAACATTATCTGGCCATTATCACTTTGCTGTTTGTGGGATCTTGCAATGTACAATTTGCTGCATTTCCTACTTTACAACAATGATTACACTTAAAATGTACTTAATTGGCTGTAAAGCTCTGGGATAATTGCAAGTTCTTTAGTTACAGTTTGCTACCAATGTATCCATAACCACAGTAAGGACAGTTTAGGGGTCTCTTATTTGAGAGTGCTGTTACGAGCTTAAATAGATATTACTTCACTACATAGCACAGATATACAACATGCTTGCTAATAACATTCAATATGAGGTCTGAAATCAGGAGACTCCTCTCCTGAGGCACAAATTAGAGAGTTGGGTATAGGCACCTAATTCACAGCGCTCCTGATTTTCTAATCATTAAAATCAATAACAAAATTTAATCGTGCCTGAATCGACTGACACCCTGACCTCCATGCTCGACACACCAATCTGCTGTCCTGCCAGATGTGGCTGTGCTGGGAACAAGATCCAGCAATTTTGGATTTATGATCGCAATTTATTGCTAAGTGGATTTATGTATGCTTAATCCTTTATTTTCTTCTTTACAGATGAAGGAATCGATTCTATCAGCTTCTATGAATATGGCTTTAAAGACTTCGCCACCATATTCTTTTACATGTTGATAGCTATCATTCTACATGCTGTGATACAAGAGTATATTCTGGATGTAAGTGAAAAGCTGCGATGCTGTTTCTTTGCAAATTTGGTTATAGCTCCTAGGAAAAATTTGATGCGGGTGACTCATAAAATTTGTCTGTGTTAGTCATACATACTGTATTTGAAAAGGGGGAAGTACTATAGATCCTCACCGATCAGAGAATTGTAAATACCTGTATCTTTTTCTCCTTCTGTTGCAACTTCCTACTAGCTATTCACAACAAAAACAGAAAATGCTGGAAATACTCAGCAGATCAAGCGGCATCTGTGGAGAGAAAAGCAAGAGTTAACATTTCAGGTCAATGTAGCTATTATTTTCTTAAGTTACAACATTGAGTAGAATAGCAGCCTTCAATGTCCAAGGATGGTGGTGTAAGTTCCAAATCAGTTCAGTTACTTTTCCATGCTGCAACATTGAGTGACCGAAGGGTCCAATTCTTGAATGACAGGGCCAGATGATAAAGCCTGCACAGTATAAACTCTTGAAGTCTGATACACTTTCCTCTGCTCTCTTCTCTTTCCTTTCTCTTAGCCTCTAGCTCCCCATATCTTCCCATCTTGTGATATTGATGTTGAGTTTTAAGTTCTCATAGGAAAGAGAAGAGAGCAGAGGAAAGTGTATCAGGCTTCAATTGCAAAACTCTTTAAACCTGAGCCTAGATTGGCCCAACGACCCTGAAACATCTGCGAGTTCTTCATGCAAAAGATTGCTTGGAATACACCCTTCTTCTATCTGATGTAGATGACCAAGCTACTGCAAGTATCTGTGTTGGAGCGAAGTTATTAGACATGGCAGCTTAGCTTCCTCAAGTACTTTGGTGTCATGCACTTTGTGATATTATTTGATATTTAGAATATGGAAGAGACAGAGGGTGTGGAAAATGTCTCGTCTTTAGGTGGTCCAGGTCTTGCTGGCGTACAGCAGCCTGCTCAGAATGCACATTTAGGAGACCCATATCTTGCATGTTCAATGATCTCCTATTTTTCCCCCACACTTGCTTGGTCAGTTGGAAAAATATGGTTATCACCTTTCTGATGCAAGAGTTTAGCTTGTTGTCTAGACTTGATCTCGGGTGACAGAACTTGTGTACATCTTCTAGCATTCTGTTAACTGTTGAAACTTCTGAAACCCTATTCCATGATCACTGTCTTGTCTAGATTGACGGTTAGTCCAAATTCATCACAAAAGAAAATGAAAAACTGTTGCCAGGGATCTTTTCCAATTGCTGGGGAGTATTGGTTGAACCAAACACTCTTCTGTTCTGATTTGATCCTTCCATTGTGGTACAAAGATTGCAGTCCAGTACAGTAGTAATCAATTTGACAGTTTTGTCATCTGTAGTGGTGTCAAACAGTGATATGTTTTGACCCCAACAGTCTTCAGTATGTTTTTCACTCTACTGCATCTTTATGCTTTCTCCTCCACACTGAAGGTTTATTACTCCATACAAGATCAGGTGGAAAATGCTTTATTATTGCACGCCCAAGATCAAAAAGTAAAGTCAAACGTGTTGATCAAACTTCTTTTCACCGACTATGCAGTGCTCATTGCACGCAGTGAAGTTACAACGGTTACTGTGCTTCGAAAGTACTTCATTGGCAGTGAAGCATTTTAGGATGATCTGAGGTTATGATAGGCAATATGTAAGTACATTTCTTTAACTTTTTTTTTTCACTTTTATTTTACTTGTATGGACTGCAGTGGTTCAAGAAGGCAGCTCACCACACCTTCTCGAGGGCAATTGAGGATGGGCAATGAATGCTGGCCTGGCTAGCGATGCCCAGATCCCATGAATGAATAAAAAAAAATCATTGGCATTTGATTCACAAGTCCTGAAATAGAAAATTTTATCAGGACATCAGAATTTTGCACTGGAGCTATGTCAGATCATGGTAACTTTTATAATCTGTGATACTTGAGCTGACTGTACTGTAGCTGGATTTTAATCCATCAAATCTATGTTCTAGAATCCCTATTATTGATATCACCAGAGGAAAACTTCAAAACAAAAACTACTATTGATTTATTTAAACAAGTTGCACAAGTATGGAGGGCGCTAGCTATGAAGAGAGGTTGAGCAGATTAGGATTATTTTCATTAGAAAGACGGAGGTTGAGGGGGGACCTGATTGAGGTGTACAAAATCATGAGAGGTATAGACAGGGTGGATAGCAAGAAGCTTTTTCCCCAGAGTGGGGGATTCAATTACTAGGGATCACGAGTTCAAAGTGAGAGGGGTAAAGTTTAGGGGGGATATGCGTGGAAAGTTCTTTACGCAGAGGGTGGTGGGTGCCTGGAACGTGTTGCCAGCGGAGGTGGTAGACGCGGGCACGATAGTGTCTTTTAAGATGTATCTAGACAGATACATGAATGGGCAGGAAGCAAAGAGATACAGACCCTTAGAAAATAGGCAACATGTTTAGATAGAGGATCTGGATTGGCGCAGGCTTGGAGGGCCGAAGGGCCTGTTCCTGTGCTGTAATTTTCTTTGTTCTTTGTTCTCAAGCAGAATAGCAGATTACTTCCTGCTTTACATGTTAGGCAATACTTTCTTATATACATCTAGGAGCTATACAGTTCTAAATATTTGAATAGGGTTAATGGTAGACAGGGCTATGTATTTTTTGTGAGAGGAGAAGACGACGGAGAGAGAGTTTTCAGGCACTGTACTGTAATGTTTAATACCTGGGGAGAGAGGGGAAGTCCAGCCATTCCAATATCAGCAGTGGCAGTGCAGCACCTGAGGAAAAGCACCTTTGCAAATGTAGAGTTGATAAGCTCAGAAGCAGAGAATCAGGAGTCATTCTCTGATGTGAAGGAAAATAATGCATATACAGTTGATATGACTATGCAACTGTTACTCCTGTCTGGAAAAAATTGATGACCCTTTTATAGGCAGATGCAGATTATCTGGAGAAACCACGTCTGCTAGAACTATAGTTTGCTTACTTCCTTCCATTTCCCTGCCTCTTTGTTATCTTTCTGTCCACCTGATGCCATTCCCCCTCCCCACCCCCGCAGTGGATTTTTTTTGCTCCCTGAAACCAATATCTCTTACCAGGAGAGCTTGCTGATAGACAATGGTCTGCTCTTGCATACATCCCACTTGAACAATTTTTGAGCAGCACTGGTGAAAGCTTGTGAGCACAGTAGCTGCCAACCTACACATCATCCAGAGTTGGTGTACGACATATTGAGATCCAAGACAGGAGAGGAACCAAAAAATACCAGAGAAAGATGTTCAGAATTACCTTGTGTTTTCTACTATCTAACCAATTACCAATCTAATTTGTAGCTTTATCTTTGCCTGTTATCCTGTTTCTGGAGCTTTAATTGCCAGTCTTGGCTTTGTGGTAGCACTCTTGTGTCTGAGTCAGAATGCCATAGGTACAAGGCCATGCCAGAGACTTAAACATATAATCCATTCTGACACTTCAGTGCAGTACCGAGAGGGTGCTGCACTGTTGGACGTGTCGTACTTTGGTTGAGTTGTTAAACAAAGGACCCAGCTGCCCTCTCAGGTGAACGTTGAAGTTCCATGGCATCATTCAAAGGAGAGCAGGGGAGTTAAAACAGCAATGTAGAAGATAGGAGCAGGAGTAGGCCATTTGGCCCTTCGAGCCTGCTCCGCCATTCATTATGATCATGGCTGATCATCCAACTCAGTAAACCTGTTCCCGCTTTCCCCCCGTATACTTTGATCGCTTTCACCCCAAGAGCTATATCTAATTCCTTCTTGAAAACATACAATGTTTTGGCCTCAACTGCTTTCTGTGGTAGTGAATTCCATGGGCTCACCACTCCTCTGGGTGAAGAAATTTCTCCTCATCTCAGTCCTGAAAGTTTTACCCCGTATCCTTAGACTATGACCTCTGGTTCTGGACTCTCCCACCATCAGGAGCATCCTTCCTGCATCTATCCTGTCAAGTCCTGTTAGAATTTTATAGGTTTCTATGAGATCCCCCCCTCACTCTTCTGAACTCCAGTGAATATAATCCTAACCGACTCAATCTCTCCTCATACATCAATCCTGCCATCCCAGGAATCAGTCTGGTAAACCTTTGCTGCACTCCCTCTATAGCAAGAACATCCTTCCTCAGATAAGGAGACCAAAACTGCACACAATATTCCAGGTGTGGCCTCACCAAGGACCTGTATAATTGCAGCAAGACATCCCTGTTCCTGCACTCGAATCCTCTCGCTATGAAGGCCAACATACTATTTGCCTTTTTTACCACCTGTTGCACCTGCATGCTTACCTTCAGCGACTGGTGCATATTCATCTCACAACTAACTTCATTAAAAACAAATTACGTAGTCATTTATCTCATTGTGGGACTTTGCTGTGAGTACTTCATTAGCTGTGAAGTACTTTGGGGAGTCCTGAAGTTGTGAAATGTGTTGTATAAATGCAAATTTGTTCTTGTACAGAACTCGGCACAATTACTTCCTTTTATTATGGAGCAATATTTTTCCTATTAATGTTAAACTATTAAGGCCTATAATTCAGCATGTGCCTCTTGATCCTCTGATGCAGATATACCAGCAAATTGGCACACTACTGGATAAGGAGGTTCCTCCAAGTGTGTCTGGAGTACAGTCCCTACTGGGTGCAGGCCAACAGTTGCAACTTCAAACTGCAAAATATCTGACTTCATGGACACTGCGCAATATTACTATAGTGTTCTGATACTTTCTTGTGACTTCATTGAGCTTTGGAAATTCTACTATTTCAGATTCTATTTGTCCACTTATTTCATTCTCAGATGTATTCTATTTAAACCATTCCATTGTTTTACTACTATTCAAGCAGTATAGTTGCATTGGTGATTGTTTTTTGCACACATTCCATAGGACCTTGGGTAAAACAATTGAATGTTGATATTCATATTAACAGACGGTTATATAAAACGAAAAGCCTTGCGTAGTGCAGATCCTACACATTTAGAAAAATGTTTGGAAAAGGTGCCTTACTAATGCGTATGATGGACACTACCAAAGAGGTGATTAGGATGTATAACATCCCAGGATTTTATTTTATGATTGACAGCAAGAATGACCATTCATGCATTATGTCAAGAGCTGATGTTGCAGACCCTACCCCCTCAAACAGTAGTGGTAATGTGGGGCATGGTATTAATCAGGAGTTTAGAGAAGCATGTAGCATGGGTAATACAGTAATCATGGGTGACTTCAATCTTGGGGTAAACCTAATTGAGCACTAATGCTGTGAAGGACGAGTTTCTGCAGTGTGTTAGGGATGGTTTTCTAGAGCAGTATGTTGAGGAACTGACTCGAGAACAGGCTATTTTAGATCTAGTATTAAGTAATGAGAAAGGGCTTATTAATCTTGTTGTAAAAGAACCTTTAAGGATGAGTGACCATAATATGATAGAATTTTACATTATGTTTGAAAGTGAGGTAATTCAATCTGAGTCTGGGTGTTAAGTTTGAACAAAGGAAATTATGAAGGTATGAGGGGCAAATTGGCTGAGGTGGATTGAGAAAATACATTAAAAGATATGACAGGTACATAGGCAATGGATAGTCATTAAAGAAATATCATACGGTTTACAGCAACTATGCATTCTTTCAAGGCACAAAAACCCCAAAAGTAAAGGCAGTCAACCATGGATAGTTAAGGAAATTAAGGATTGTATAAGATTAAAAAAGGCCTGTAAATTGCCAGAAGTAGAAGTATACCTGAGAATTGGGAGGATTTTAGAGTACAGCAGAGGACGAAGAAACTGATTAAGGGAAAATAGATTAATGTAAGCTAGCTAAAAACAGACTGTAAAAGTTTCTATAGGTACGTAAAAAGGAAATGTTTGGCTAAGACAAATGTGGGGCCGTTACAGGCAGAGTCAGGAGAATTTATAATGGGGAATAGAGAAATGGGCAGAGAAACTAAATGATTACTTTGTGCCTCTCTTCACTGAGGAAGAAACAAGAGATCTCCCAGAATTAGAGATCCAAGCGATTTGGGAGACTGAGGAATTGAAGGAAATTAGTATTGGCAAGAAGGTTGTATTAGAGAAATTGATGGGGCTGAAGGTTGATAAGTCCCTGGGACATGATATGCTACATCCCAGAGTGTTGAAAGAGGTAGCTATGGAGATAGTGGATGCATTGGTGAACATCTTCCAAAGTTCTATAGATTCTGGAATGGTTTTTGCAGATTGGAAGGTTGCAAATATCACCCACTATTTAAGAAGGGAGGGAGAGAGAAAACAGGGAATTACAGACCTGTTAGCCTTGCATCAGTCATCGGGAAAATGCTAGAATCGATTCTAAAGGATGTGATAAATGGACATTTGGATAATAATCTGATTGGGCACAGTCGACATGGATTTACGAATGGGAAATCATGTTTGACGAACCTGTTGGAGTTTTTTGAGGATGTTATTAACAGAATTGAAAAAGGGGAGTCGGTGGACATGGCATACTTGGATTTTCAGAAGGCTTTTGATAAAGTCCCCCACAGGAGATAGGTTAGCAAAATTAAAGCATATAGAATAGGAAGTAATATACTGGCATGGATTAAAGACTGGTTAACAGGCAGAAAGCAGAGAATAGGAATAAACGGATCATTCTCACGTTGGCAGGCTGTGACTAGTTGGGTATTGCAGGGATCAGTGCTTGAGCCCCAGCTGTTCACAATATATGTCAATGATTTGGATGTGGGGAATCAAATGTAATATTTCGAAGTTCGCGGATGACACAAAACTAGATGAGAATGTGTGTTGTGAGGAAGATGCAAAGCAGCTTCAAGGGGATTTAGACTGACTTAGTGAGCGGGCAAGAACGTGGCAGATGGAATATAATGTGGAAAAATGTGAAGTTATCCACTTTGGTAAGAGGAATAGATGTGCAGAGTATTTCTTAAATGGTAAGAGATTAGAAAGTGTGGATGTACAAAGGGACCTGGGAACCCTTGTCAGTAAGTCACTGAAAGCTAACATGCAGGTGCAGCAAGCAATTAGGAAGGGTAATGGTATGTTAGCCTTTATCGCAAGAGGATTTGAGTACAAGAGTAGTGAAGTCTTGCTTCAATTGTGTAGAACCTTGGTTAGACTGTACCTGGAGTACTGTGTACACTTTTTTTGGTCCTCTTACCTTAGGAAGGGTATTATTGCTACAGAGGGAGTGCAACAAATGTTCACCAAACTTGTTAGCGGGATGGCGGGACTGTCCTATGAAGAGAGATTGGGGAAATTGGGCATGTATTCTCTAGAGTTTCCAAGAATGAGAGGTGATTTGCTGAAACCCACAAAATACTTAAAGGGATAGACAGGGTATATGCAGGTAAGATGTTTCCCCTGGTTGGGGAGTCCAGAACCAGGGGACACAATTTCAAAATAAGGGGAAGTCACTTGGGACAGAGATGAGGAGAAATTTCTTTACTCAGAGGGTTGTGAATCTTTGGAATTCTCTACCCCAGAGGGCAGTGGAAGCTCAGTCATTGAGTATGTTTAAAGCAGAGATTGACAGATTACTAAATACAAATGACATAAGGGGATAGGATAGTGTGGGGGGAAAGGCATTGAAGTGGATTCATGATCTTATTCATTGGTGGGGCAGGCTTGATGGGGCTGAATGGCCTACTCCTCCTACGTTCCTTGTTCATGGAGGCGGGTGGGGCAAAAAAGTTTGTCAAGTCGATCTAAACCACCATTGCAATAAAAGCAAAATACTGCAGATGCTGGAAATCTGAAACAAAAACAAGAAATTCTGGAAATACTCAATAGGTCCGACAGCATCTGTGGAGAGAGAAGCAGAGTTAACGTTTCAGGTCAGTGACCCTTCATCAGAACTGGCAAAGGTCAGAAATGTGATAGGTTTTAAGCAAATCAAGTGGGGGTGGGGCAAGAGATAACAAAAGGCAAGGTGTTGATCGGACAGGGCCATAGAGAATAACTGACCAGAAGGTCATGGAGTAAAGGCAAACGCTATGTTAATGGTGTGTTGAAAGACAAAGCGTTAGTGCAGAGAGGGTGTTAATGGGCAGAAAAATGAACAGCCCTGGCCCAAATCACAAACATGAAAAAATACAGTGGGCAGGCACATGGTAAGAAAAATGCATGATGAAACAAAATAAAATAAAAAAAATTTTGGAAGAAGAAAAAATAACTGGAAATAAAACTGTCATGCTCTGAAATTATTGAACTCCAAGTTCAGTCTGGCAGGCTGCAGCGTGCCTAAGTGGTAAATGAGATGCTGTTCCTCGAGCTTGCGTTGATGTTCACTGGAACACTGCAACAAGCCCAGGACAGATATGTGGGGATGAGAGCAGAGGGGTGTGTTGAAATGGCAAGCAACTGGAAGCTCGGGGTCATGCTTTCGAACTGAGTGGAGGTGTTCCGCAAGGCAGTCACTCTATCTGCATTTGGTCTCCCCAATGTAGAGGAGACCACATTGTGAGCAGCGACAGTATATTAAATTGAAAGAAGTACAAGTAAATTGCTATGTTCTGTACTCGGCAAAGGACTTTTTATCCCACCTCAATGAATTTCACGCTCGGCATGACGAGTTCTTCTTCCCTCGCCTTCACCTCCGGGCTCACTTCTTTGACCAGGAGTCCTCTCCCCACCCCCCACCCCAAACCAGCAGACCAATTCACCTGCCTCCAGCATTCTCACTCCACCTGGACCCCTCCCTCTGGCTGATTGCCCACTCTTGATCTTTTCATTGAAAACTGTTGGCAAGACATAGGCCGTCTCAATTTCTCTAACTCCCTCACTCACTGTAACCTGTCTCCCTCTGAAATTGCTGCACTCCGTTCTCGTAGGGCTAACCCCGCTTGTCATCAAACCTGCAGACAAGGGTGGTGCTATTGTTTTCTAGAGTACCGACCTCTACCTTGCAGAGGCTCAGCGCCAACTCTCAGACACTTCTTCCTCCCTCCCCCTGGACCATGACCCCACCACCGAACATCGAGCTACTGTCCACAGGACTGTCACTGACCTCATCTCCTCTGGAGATCTTCCTTCCACAGCTTCCAACCTCATAGTCCCGGACAGCCCATTTCTACCTCCTTCCTAAAATCCACAAACAGGACTGTTCTGGCAGACCCATTGTCTCAGCCTGTTCCTGCCCCACTGAACTTTATTCCTATCTTGATTTCTATCTTTTCTCCCCTGGTCCAGTCTCTTCCCACTTACATGCATGACGCTTCTGACTCCCTACGTCATTTTGACAATTTCCAGTTTCCTGGCCCCAACCGCCGCCTCTTCACTATGGACGTCCAATCTCTCTACGCCACCATCCCCCACCAGGACGGTTTGAGGGCTCTCCGCTTCTTCCTTGAACAGAGGCACAACCAGCCCCCATCCACCACCACCCTCCTCCGCTTGGCTGAACTTGTTCTCACACTGAACAACTTCTCCTTCAACTCCATTCACTTACTTCAAGTAAAAAGGGTTACTATGGGTACCCGCATGGGTTCTAGTTATGCCTGTCATTTTGTGGGTTATGTCGAACATTCCT
Organism: Heterodontus francisci; assembly: GCF_036365525.1. NCBI lineage: Eukaryota > Metazoa > Chordata > Chondrichthyes > Heterodontiformes > Heterodontidae > Heterodontus > Heterodontus francisci. The sequence goes on from NC_090386.1 coordinate 82,632,963, forward strand.
TGTTCCAGGCCCCCTCCCCCAACTCTGTTTTGGGTACATTGATGACTGTATTTCCTGCTCCTGCCCCAAACTGGGAAACTTTCTCAACTTTGCTTCCAATTTCCACATTTCTCTCTCCTTTTACATGGTCCATCTCCGACACTTCCCTTCCCTTCCTCGACTTCACTGTCTCCATCTCTGGGGATAGGCTGTCTACTAATCATTTGTAAGCCCACCGACTCCCACAGCTACCTCGACTACACTTCTTCACACCCTGCCTCCTGCAAGGACTCCATTCCATTCTCCCAGTTTCTCCATCTCTGACGCATCTGCTCTGATGATGCAACCTTCCACGACAGCGCTTCTGATGTGTCTTCCTTTTTCCTCAACTGAGGATTCTCACCCATGTCCGGACCCATTTCCCCCCCCTCTCTCCTCTCCTCACCCCTTTTTCCCCCCCCTCTCCTCACCCCTTCCCCCCCCCTCCTCACCCCTTTTTCCCCCCCCCCTCTCCTCACCCCTTCCCCCCCCCCCTCACCCCTTTTCCCCCCCTCTCCTCACCCTTTTCCCCCCCCTCTCCTCACCCCTTCCCCCCCCTCTCCTCACCCCTTCCCCCCCTCCTCCCCCTTTCCCCCCCCTCCTACCCCTTTCCCCCCCCCCCTCCTCACCCCTTTCCCCCCCCCTCCTCACCCCTTTCCCCCCCCCCCTCCTCACCCCTTTTTCCCCCCCCCCCCTCCTCACCCTTTTTCCCCCCCCCCCCTCCTCACCCCTTTTTCCCCCCCCCCTCCTCACCCCTTTTCCCCCCCCCCTCCTCACCCCTTTTCCCCCCCCCCCTCCTCACCCCTTTTCCCCCCCCCTCCTCACCCCTTTTCTCCCCCCTCCTCACCCCTTTTTCCCCCCCCTCCTCACCCCTTTTCTCCCCCCCTCCTCACCCCTTTCTCCCCCCCTCCTCACCCCTTTTCCCCCCCCTCCTCACCCCTTTCCCCCCCCTCCTCACCCCTTTCCCCCCCCTCCTCACCCCTTCCTCACCCCTTTCCCCCCCTTCCTCACCCTTTCCCCCCCTTCCTCACCCCTTTCCCCCCCTTCCTCACCCCTTTCCCCCCCCCCCCTTCCCTCACCCCCTTTCCCCCCCCTTCCTCACCCCTTTCCCCCCTCTCCCCTTCCTCACCCCTTTCCCCCCCTTCCTCACCCCTTTCCCCCCCCTTCCTCACCCCTTTCCCCCCCCTTCCTCACCCCTTTCCCCCCCCTTCCTCACCCCTTTCCCCCCCCTTCCTCACCCCTTTCCCCCCCTCCTCACCCCTTTCCCCCCCCTTCTCACCCCTTTTCCCCCCCCTTCCTCACCCCTTTTCCCCCCCCTTCCTCACCCCTTTCCCCCCCCTCCTCACCCCTTTCCCCCCCCCTTCCTCACCCCTTTCCCCCCCCCTTCCCTCACCCCTTTCCCCCCCCCCTCCTCACCCCCTTTCCCCCCCCCTTCCTCACCCCTTTCCCCCCCCCCCCTTCCTCACCCCTCCCCCCCTTCCCACCCCTCCCCCCCTTCCTCACCCCTTTCCCCCCCCCTTCCTCACCCCTTTCCCCCCCCTTCCTCACCCTTCCCCCCCTTTCCTCCCCCCTTTCCCCCCCCCTTCCTCACCCCTTTCCCCCCCCCTCCTCACCCCTTTTCCCCCCCCTCCTCACCCCTTTCCCCCCCCCCTCACCCCTTTCCCCCCCCTCCTCACCCCTTTCAACCTTTCCCCCCCCTCCTCACCCCTTTCCCCCCCCCCCTCCTCACTCCCTTTCCCCCCCCCCCCTCCTCACCCCTTTTCCCCCCCCTCCTCACCCCTTTTCCCCCCCCTCCTCACCCCTTTTCCCCCCCCTCCTCACCCCTTTCCCCCCCCCTCCTCACCCCTTCCCCCCCCCCCTCCTCACCCCTTTTCCCCCCCCCCCCCCCTCCTCACCCCTTTCCCCCCCCCTCCTCACCCCTTTCCCCCCCCTCCTCACCCCTTTCCCCCCCCCCCCCTCCTCACCCCTTTCCCCCCCCCCCTCCTCACCCCTTTCCCCCCCCCTCCCTCACCCCTTTCCCCCCCTCCTCACCCCTTTCCCCCCCCCCTCTCCTCACCCCTTTTTTCCCCCCCCCTCTCCTCACCCCTTTTTCCCCCCCCTCTCCTCACCCCTTTTTCCCCCCCCCCCTCTCCTCACCCCTTTTCCCCCCCCTCTCTCCTCACCGCCTTTTCCCCCCCCTCTCTCCTCACCCGCGTCCACGTCCAAAGGATCATCCTCTGCCATTTTCACCATCTCCAGGGTGATGCCACTACCAAACGCATCTTCCCCTCCCCTACCCTGTCAGCATTCTGAAGGGATCGTTCCCTCCGTGACACCCTAGTTCACTCCTTCATTACCCCCAACACCTCGTCCCCTTCCCACGGCACCTTCCCATGCAATCGCAGGATGTGTAATACCTGCACTTTTACTCCTCTCTCCTCACTATCCAAAGCCCCAAACACTCCTGTAGGATGAAGCAGCTATTTATTTATTTAGAGATACAGCACTGAAACAGGCCCTTCGGCCCACTGAGTCTGTGCCGACCAACAACCACCCATTTATACTAATCCTACATTAATCCCATGTTCCTTACCACATCCCCACCATTCTCCTACCTACACTAGGGGCAATTTACAATGGCCAATTTACCCATCAACCTGCAAGTCTTTAGCTGTGGGAGGAAACCGGAGCACCCGGCGGAAACCCACGCGGTCACAGGGAGAACTTGCAAACTCCGCACAGGCAATACCCAGAACTGAACCTGGGTCGCTGGAGCTGTGAGGCTGTGGTGCTAACCATTGCGCCACTGTGCCGCCCATTACTTGTACTTCTTTCAATTTAGTATACAGTATTCGCTGTTCACAATGTGGTCTCCTCTACATTGGGGAAACCAGACGCAGATTGGGTGACCACTTTACGGAACACCTCCAGTCAGTTTGAAAACATGATCCCGAGCTTCCGGTTGCTTGCCATTTCAACACACCCCTCTGTTCTCATGCCCACATATCAGTCCTGGGTTTGCTGCAGTGTTCCAGTGAACATCAACGCAAACTCGAGGAACAGCATCTCATTTACTGATTAGACACGCTACAGCCTGCCAAACTGAACTTTGAGTTCAATAATTTCAGAGCATGACAGGTACCCCCCTTTTTATTTCCAGTTATTCTTTTTTTTAAATTTTATTTTGTTTCATCATGCATTTTTCTTACCATGTGCCTGCCCACTTTTTTTCATGTTTGTGTCTTGGGCCAGGGCTGTTCATTTTTCTGCCCATTAACACCCTCTCTGCACTAACGCTTTGTCTTTCAACACACCATTAACATAGCTTTTGCCTTTGCTCCATGACCCTCTGGTCAGTTATTCTGTATGGCCCTGTCCGATCAACACCTTACCTTTTGTTATATCTTGCTCCACCCCCACTTTATTTGCTTAAAACCTATTGCATTTCTGACCTTTGCCAGTTCTGATAAAGGGTCACTGACCTGAAATGTTAACTCTGTTTCTCTGTCCACAGATGCTGCCGGACCTGCTGAGTATTTCCAGCATTTCTTACTTTTGTAAACCACCATTACGACAGGTGAATACTTGGGTTATGGCTATGAAATATTCTTGCATAAAAGTAAGAAAAACAAGAAGGCTGCAACTGAATAAAAGGAAAAACATGTAATTGCAATAGGGCCTGTAATAAATAATGTTATGTCGAACTGATGCTGTTACTCCCATCAGTCCATGCTCTTGGACTTGGTCTGAGGAGTACCTTTACCTGCTGCAGGGTGCAGACACTGTAACTACCAGTTTCTAAGGAATAGGAACACTAACCCTGCTTCAACATGGATCTTAATTCCAGCTCCAGGTCTTGCATTTTCCAGCCACTCTGCCTCCTTCCCCCATGTGGCATTCCATGTCCAAATGCTCAGTTCCACTCTGCTCTTTGTTGATTTCTGCTTGCCAGTCCATATTTGAGACTATCTTCAAGGAAATCAATTTTTTTTTTTGAAAAAAGGCAGAAGTTGAAATCTTGAATGAAAGAATAATCTGTAAGAAATCTTGTAACCGGGTCCTCCTTTTCTGACATCAGGCACTCAGGCCTGTTGCATCTCTGCCTCCTCTCATGCGCTGCCTGTGTCTGGGAGGTACCTTCAAGAAGCTGGGCGCCTCCCCTGCCCCAAGCCCGGGTATGGGGCCAGGCTGCTTGAGTGATCGGTTGCCATTTTGGCAGCTCAGTCCCTGTTCTTGTACAAGGGCTGTCCTTCTCTTCACTATCAACCGTGGTGCATTTGGGATCTGTGTAACCTTTTGAGTCAGAAGTTTGTGGGTTCAAGCCCTACTCCAGAGCTTTGAGCCCACAATCTATGCCGACACTCCCACTGCAGTACTGAGGGAGTGCTGCGCTGTCGAATGAGATGCTAAACCGAGGCCCGGTCTGCTTTCAGGTGGACATAAATGATCCCATGCGCTTTTCAAAGGAGAGCAGGGGTGTTCTCCACTGTGGCGGGCCAATATTTATCCCTCATCCAACACCTAAAAACAGATTATCTGGTTATTGCTGTTTGTGGGAGCTTGCTGTGTGCCAATTGGTTGTCAGGTTTCCTACATTACAACAGTAACTACGCTTTAAAAAATATTTTGTTGGCTGTAAAAAAAAAAAAAAAAAACTGGGACGTCCTGAGGTCGTTGTATAAGTGCAAATTCTTTTCTTTTTGCATACAATGCACTTTTGTTGTCATTCTCATTCTGTCACGACTGTCCATCATGGTAAAAATGGATTTTCCGTGCGTACCTCTTGTGCCTCTGGCTGACACTTGAATTCACTCCCAGCTTGGTCCCCTAACTGCACCTACCCAGGTCTGTGTGTCAGAAGCACTAGCGCTAGTTGTTAACTTAGAACACTGGGAGATTTTTTTGCTACTATAAGAATCTTAACGCTTGGCTTTTTGTCTTGCTTGTCTTAATGTGTTAAAGTAAAATTAACGAAAAATTCTGAAGTTCATAACTGTATTTGATTTCACCTGATAAATGAATTTTCCTGAACCTAGTCTTAAAACAATAATATCTGAGACTTGTACTGCAAGAGCACTTGGAACTATAATATGCAACTCTGTATAGATGTATTTAATTAGTGTTGTCATTCCTAACGGCCATTTCAACATTAACTAAATGAAGTGTTGAATCACAGCTGTGAAAGTCCAACCTGGAATAAAAGTGAATTCTCCTGAACCCAACCTGTAAATAAATAATTAATAATCCTGTGACATTGGTTTATTCAACAATAAAAATGTGCAGGACTCTACAGTCTATTGATAATTCACCCAATTTTTGGTGCAATAAGATTGAATTATCTGTAATTTAAATTCTCAATGCAGCAACATAAAAGTTAGTGCTAAAATTAATTTGAAATGAAGCAATTTTAAATTGAGAACTAGACTACATATTCCAGTGCTGCAGTTCCCAGTGACAATTTCAATATATAAATAGTGCACAGGATGCCAACATTAAGTTGTGCCCAAACCCAATTTGTAAATAAGAATAAACTCTCCTGACCTATAAAATTATGAATACATTTTCCCCAACTTTTAAATAACTAATAAATTATGCCCAACCTGTAAGTAAATAATGAATTGTATAGTATTTACACATCCCAACAAAAATATCAGATAAAAGGTATAGATCTAGAAATCTGTTTCAGTCTCTTGTTAGTGCTCCCATTGCCAATTATGGTATTTCGATAAAGATTGCATGGGATACCAACCTGTAAATATTAATAAATGGTGCGCAACCCTGATATCTAAGTAATCAATAAAGAGTAAACTTGATGTTCTGCAAGAAAAATATTAAATACAACTTGTAGGGCTCTGTAAATGCATTTATGTCCAGTGCTGCCATTCCCAGCAGCCATTTCTTATATCATAAAAGCATACAGAATAGATGGAGGCCATTTGGCCCTTCATGCCTGTGCTGCCTTTTTGAAAGAGCTATCCAATTACTTATCCATTTCCCTTTTGAGAGTTACTATTGAATCGGCTTCTACTACTCTTTCAGGCAGTGCATACAGATCATAAAAACTCACTGAGTGAAAAAAATTCTCCTCACTCGCCTCTGGCATTTTTACTAATTACTCACTCGCCTCTGGCATTTTTACTAATTATCTTAAATCTTGTGTTTTCTGGTTACTGAGCCTTCTGCCAGTGGAAACAGAGTAGATAGGGAGAAACTATCAAAACACCACACAAGTATTGTGCAGGAATGCTGTCATTGCTGATCGTAGGCCCTCTTATTTACAATAGCTGCCCAGCCCATTAGTAATTAATTAAATAATTACTTAGTTGGGTCGTATCTTCTGCAAACGTGGGATGCAATTGGGTTGCATGGGGTTCTGATGAAAGGTCACAGACCTGAAAAGTTAACTATTTTTCTTTGTCCACAGATGCTGCTAGAACTGCTGAGTATTTCCAGCACTTTGTTTTTATTTCAGATTTCCAGCATCCCGTGGTATTTTGATATTATATTGGGGTGCAATTCTACTTGTACGTTGAAGACCCCATCTCTGCCTCTCCCAAATCTCTGTCCACTGCTCTAATGCCTATGTTATCATACCCCTTATTCAACATTCATTCTTGAATGAGATGCATTTTCCTTGAGTTGAACATTTTCCTTGGCTCTGCCATAGACTGCATATGTTTGTCATCAATTCCATCCCACTCCTTTAGACAGTGCCTTAGGCGGAACCAGACTGTTCAATGTCTGCATAAGGAGACAATGACATAGTGGTAATGTCATTGAACTAGTAATCCAGGGACCCTGGCTAATGCTTTGGGGGTACCAGTTCAAATCCCACCATGGCAGCTGGTGGAATTAAAATTCAATTAATTAATAAAAAGCTGGAATTGAAAACTAGTCTCAGTAATAGTGCCTGCCATCGATTGTTGTAAAAACTCATCTGGTTCACCAATGTCCTTTAGGGAAGGAAATCTGCTGTCCTTCACTGGTCTGGCCTACATATGACTCCAGACCCACAACAATTCCCTCTGAAATGGCTACACAGTTCAAGAGCAATTAGGGATGGGCAACAAATGCTGGTCTTGCCAGTGACACCCACATCCCATGAAAGGATTATAAAAAAACTGCCCCTGAGTTATGGTACTCACTCCAAATCTTGCCTGCTTGTACTTCTATCTCAGCCCATCTCCTGCTGAAACCTGCATCCCTGTCAGTGTCACTTGAAGAGCTTTCTTGGCCAGTATGCCATTCCCACTGTAGACATATTTTGAGATGAGATGAAGTTTATGCACCTTATGGGCCAAGTGGCCTCTTTCTGTTCCATAAACTTTCTATCCTGCACCAGATCCTACTCGCCCATCACCACTGTTTTTGCTGCTCTACATTCCCCAACTCCCAACATATGTTTAAAATCTTCATCCTTTTTTTTTGAATTCCGCCCTATTTCTGTAACCTCCTCCAGCTCTACAGCTTGCCCAAACTCTTCAATTCTAAGAAGCAGATCAATGCCATCTTCCCCATCACTCCTTCCTTTAGCACTCTCCTTCTTGTTCATATTTCATCCCTTGTACTTGCCATCAAACTTTACCATTCCTAAATTTTGATTGTTCCCCTTCATTATATCCAAACTCCCACTTTACCATCAGTCTATTGTCCACGGGTCACACATTCATTTCCTACTTGCTACTTCTGCATCTGCTTTCTTCCTCCTTGTTCCCTTAATGTTTTCTTCACCACTGTCTCAATTAGATTAGATTTCTTATGAGAACTGAGAAACACCATTATTCTGTCTCCGTAATTATAAACACTGCTGTTCTTCTCTCATAAAAACACTTCCCTTGAGCTATATCTTTATATTAAGCCTTGAAAACATATGTCTGCTTTTTGCATGGCAAACCACTGCCACGGAGTCAAACTAGCACAGATCTTCTGTTGGTTGCGGACTCGTGGGCCAAAAGTAGGTGGCCTGATATAAGTTTGTACTTGAAACCCCAGCCATTGAATTGTCTGTCAAGAGAAAATATACTTGGCCCTAATCCCTACCTCAGATGCAGCTGTCAATCAAAGCATCACTATCACAGGTTGATTCTCTTCCTGTGCCTCAAGGCTTGGAATTGCATGTCAAGACATATCAAAAGGAAAGACTTTAACAGACTTCTTTTGCTTGGCTGCCATTCATAGTCAGTTACTCAGTATGCATGGGAATTGATGGAATAACTTGGGTCATTTACACAATATATTAAACTTGATCAGGTCAGGTATCAACTATAGGATTACTAATTTGCATGATAGACAACTTTATTTAGATTTAGCCATTGTATATCAGATGCTACCACTAATAATAAAGGATCCAAACAAAGGTGAACTAGATATTTTGGTTTTGCTGGATTGTTTCCAAAATGGGGGAAGCACAATTTCTGTCAGCTGCTGATGGACTGATATAAAAGGGGAACTGTGCAGAAGTCCGCTCTGTGAATTGTGGACTAAATGCACATCAGCTGTGACCCAGTGGTGTTATCTGGCCATGTCATCAGAAGTACAAGAATTGTAGATATTCAGAATGTATATTTCCATTTTTAGCACCAGTTTGGGGAATCACATTGCTTTGAAACCTGCATGTTAACCAGCTAGATTACATTTTTAACTCAAGGTTGCAGGATAAATCTCACATTTTTTGCTCATCATTTTTATCTCTTTCAGAAAATAAACAGACGGCTGCATTTATCCAAAACAAAGCACAGTAAATTCAATGAATCCGGCCAGCTGGCATTCTTCTATTTGTTCTCCTTTATCTGGGGAGGAAGCATCCTGACTGGAGTAAGAATATATCTTTTAAACATTTCATTGTATTATAATTTATATCAAATTATAAATGTTCTAATTTACTGATTCATTTTCATTTTTTTTCTCCGCAGGAAGAATTTACAACAGATCCTACTCTCTTATGGGAAAGATATCCACATGCTCACATGTTGTGAGTACATTTTTCTAATTTTTAAATGGAAAGAAAATATTTCATATAAAAAAACTTGCTCTTGTGTAGTTATGAAAGCAGAATAATTATATAGGAATAGTCACTAGGAATTCCAAGTTCTTTTATTCCATGTTTAATTTTAAAACCCTGTTTTCAGCTATTTCAGTAGGTTGAACATCATAGGGTGATGTTGGTTTATGCTGGGGTCATGTAGTAGCATATCCACATTGACCAGCTGTGGTTTTTCCTCTCTCCACTTTGTGCTTGCCAAAATGCAGCAAGTATACCTTCCCCTATGGCCAAGTTGATGACCACTTGGTGCAATACATAAGCCATTTAGGTTAGATTTAAAAGATTCCAGTTTTGATTTGGGATTGTAATAGGCTAGGTGATATAAACTGGAGCAGCAGTGGGATTACCTGTGATGGAGTGTTTCTACTCCTGAGTGTGAAATTTTTATTTCAATGTGAAATGGATGAATACATGTTTCTTTTCTGCCACTGAGATCCTGCTGATGAAATGGGTGCAAGATTGTGTAAATTTGAAATATGTGTTTTGAAATGTGTGGTATCTAAAAATACGATTTGGTACATGTCGTGAATTAACAGATGAAAAATTACGCTTTTTTTTTAAAACTCATTGAGAGCAATTTCTTGCAGGTTGTTTATCTAGTGATTGCTCAAAAGTGCATGGTGAAAACAGGATCAAACTTAGCAATGATGCCCTCCACAGCTAAATAAACTCATGGTCTAGGTTCACACACAAACATCACTTGGGTGAAATACTGGAGGGCTGTGGGTACCCATGGAATTGTACTCCAGCAAGAGTTGGCAGCTTTGAGAGGAGGGGAAAAGTAAGAGAAGGAAAAAATGGATCTTTGACCGAAATTGATAAAAACGAACAAAATAGTGTGCAAGCTGGAAAAAAAGTTATTTATTGCAGTTGATATCAGTATACCTTATCGACAATTCCCTGTTCTCAATACCTATGGTAGAGTTTTTAAAGAACAACATACGTTAGTGCAGAAGCGAGATTTTAACATTATATATTCAGATCCTTTATTTTCTCCTTTCAACAGACCACTTTTTTTTTCAAACAAACCTCGGTTGAAGGTCTATTCTTGGACACCACAAAGCAACTGTTTCAATTAAGAAGAAATTAATCTTTTAAATATGTTGGTTTAATATAATTACAGCTGAACTTTATTTATAAAATCTTGACCCAGTGGGGTGTCAATCTGGTCTGCTGTTGTAGATGTCGTTGCAGTTTATTACTGATTGAAGCCTTTCCTCCTGGACAAAGGAAGTGGCTTGAAGGGTGACTAAAAAGTGGAGAGGGGAGGAATCTGGTGGGTGGAAGAAGTCTAAAAATAGACAGAGCAAGGCGACTGAACTTACAAAAGAAGAATCAAAGAAGCTAACCAACCCAATAACCCTGAATATAAGTCTGTAACGTAGTTTTAAAGTGCAGCAGAACATGCATTCGTCGTGACTTAAGTTACGGGTATCCCCAACGTGATATTACTTTTAAAGTGGCAGATTGTGGAGTAATTTTAGGCTACCTGTTGATTCTGTCCCTAAATCTGATAAATTTGTTTATAGTTGTCAGAATTACACACAGGTACTTTTCTCTCTCTCTCTTCTCCTTCCCCTCTCCCAGTTCACGTTGGCACATGACTTTCTTTTTAAAAAAATAAATAAATATAGGGTATTTCTTAAATGGTAAGAGATTAGCAAGTGTAGATGTACAAAGGGACCTGGGTATCCTCATCAAGTCACTGAAAGCTAACATGCAGGTGCAGCAAGCAATTAGGAAGGCTAATGGTATGTTCGCCTATATCGCAAGAGGATTTGAGTACAGGATTAGTGAAGTCTTGCTTCAATTATTTAGAACCTTGGTTAGACTGCACCAGGAGTACTGTGTGCAGTTTTGGTCCCCTTACTTTGTGAAAGATATTATTACCAGGAGGGAGTGCAACGAAAGTTCAGCAGACTTGTTCGCAGGATGACAGGACTATCCTATGACGAGGAATTGAGGAAACTGGGCCTGTATTAGAGTTTCGAAGAATGAGAGGTGATCTCATTGAAACCTACAAAATACTTAAAGGGATAGGCAGGGTAGATGCAGCTGAGATGTTTCCCCTGGTTGGGGAGTTTAGAACCAGGGGACATAATTTCAAAATAAGGGGGAAGCCACTTAGGACAGAGAGGAGGAGAAATTTGTTTTCTCAGAGGGTTGTGAATCTTTGAAATTCTGTACCCCAGAGGGCTGTGGCAGCTCAGTCATTGAGTATGTTTAAAAGAGAAATTGACAGATTTCTAAATACAAATTACATATGGGGATATGAGAATAGTGTGGGGTATAAGGCATTGAAGTGGAAGATAAGCCATGATCGTATTGATTGGTGGGGTAGGCTCGATGGGCTGAATGGCCTTCTCCTGTGTTCCTAATCGCTGTATAATAGTTCTCTAGAATGTCTGCTTATATGAATACCTTTTAATTTATTTACTGGATAATGAGCAGTGGGAAAAAATGCTAATATTGACCTGTCATGGGTCTGCACGTGGTAATTCAGAGAATATGGTTAAACTTAACCTGCCACTGATGTCTTTGTGATGTTGATTTCTTCTCTCTCTCTCTCTCTCTCTCACTCTCTCTTTCTCTCTCTTTCTCTCTCCTGCAGTCAGTCTCCTCTTAACTGTTTTTTGCATCTCTGTCATCGTCCATTTCTTTTTTTGTTTTGAGTGGGAGGTGGTGTGGCAGGGAAAGGAGGTGCAGGCAGCATTTCGAATTCCCACTGTCCATTTCCTCCTTCACAACCCATCACTACCCAATCTCTTCCTCTTTGGACTGCCTGTTCAATCCCTGTATCTTCACCACCACCACCTTACTTCACTGCCTTTCCTGACCCTTAACCATCTATCCACTTTCTTCTCCACCCATACTTGCTTTCTCTATGGATGGGTGATAAGGAGCCCCAATCCCCCTCCCCTACCCTTCCTCATCCTCCTCTGAAGGCATTGACTATGGTTCCATGGGCACCAGCACCTGTGCAGCCATTTTTATACGTAAGCTTTGATGGTGACTGTTGCCAAGCTGTTTAACCACAAGAGGCATCGCAGATGAGCTCAATACTGTACTCATCTGCTATCTGCATTTCTAACTGGTTGGTGATGAGGAATAAGAACTCAGTTAATTTTGCCCTCTTTCATCTGGAGGTGGGGGTGGCTAGTTGCAAATGCAATTATGTCATCTTAACTGAGAACAGAAAACTCGGGGTTAGAGATTTTGATAGCATGCATGAACCATGGCCAGTAATCCAACCTGAATGACACGCAAGCTTCAATAAGAACACAGTACTGCCAGACACTTCCTCATACTTTGCTCTCTGTTGTTAAAAATTATGTTTAGGTGATATGGTGTAGCAAGCCTGCGCAAAAGTACTTTCATGATTTCCTGATTTGCTGCATGCTGAACTTTGAATCTCAGTTTGAGAAAATGCAAAATGTGGATATAGATTATTTTGGGTCATGTTTCTAAAATTTGGTTATAGTTTGACATGGGAACAAATTCTCTGTCAGCTCATAACTGGAGTATGATACTAACTGAAGGGGAGAAAATATTTCAGAGCTTGAATTTAGTGTATCTAAAGATTCACTTGTATCCATGAAAGAGATTTTTTTTTTAAGTACCACAAGAACATGGTCCTCTTTTGTTTTGCAGCAGCAATTAAAAAATTATTTTGAGCTCTAGTTCTGCAGCAAGGAGCTGAATCTTACCATTAATGGGGAAGTCGCTCTGCTAGGGCTGAAAGCGGGAGGCGACCTTGCTTCGACCAGCAGCTAGACCTGGGATGGCATATTGCTGGAAGCAGGCAATTAAGAGGTTGCCGCCGTAAAATTAAGGACGGCAGCCTGACCCAAGAGCTGCTGCCCAGAGGACCAGCAGCTCTGTAGCCTCAGCTTAGGCTTTAGCTCCAGGGAGAAGGTACTTCAATACCGGGGCGTTCTCAAAGAGGGCAAGTCAGATTGGGGGAAGCCATGGAATGCCCCTAAAGGAGGCCCCAATTCCCCAAAGCCTGCTGGGAAACCACCAGGCTTCACTGGGCAGTCTCCCTACGCGGTGATGGGCCCTCCCGACATGCGCAAAATGCCCGCGGAGGCAGCAGGTGGCCCTTAAGTGGCTCAATAGGCCACCCAATGGGCGGCCAAGCTGCCATCTTTCCCGTTGCTGGTATTCCCAGCCATTTTGCCAGACTCCCTGTCTCCCAGTCTGTCGCCAATGGGCTGGGAAAATTCTGGCCACGGTCGCTGTTGCTGATATGGTAGTAAGTTTAATTACAGCATGACTCTATTGATCTAATATGGTGTTTACAATACGCTCAATTGGAAGCAGTAAGAAAGAGCTTGTGCTTTTAGTACCTTTATCACTTCCTCAGGCCATCTTAAAACTCATCACAACTGAGGAATTATTTTTTGAAGTGTTATGTATTGTCCAGTTTGGAACAAAGCCAAGCAAACCAGTTGGTTGGAATTTTATGTCTCGGCGGAGGCCCCTTCCACCAGCCAGCAAGTTGGTTGTAATTTTACGTGGCCCAGGCTCTTAATTAGCTTTGGGTGAGACTTCTGGCCCCACGAGGCAGGAGGTCCTGCCTCCAAGAGCTGCCAGCCAAAGGGCCAGCTGTTCTTCAGTCCCACTCCCAGCAGTGCCACCAGGAGCAGTGGCCACTGCTAGGACTGCACCCAGCGAGAGGAGCAGCAATGGAAGGGGCCCCGGAATTAAGGATGTGGGGCCATGCTGGGGACAATTGGCTGGGCTCCAGCGAGGCATTGTGGGGTGTTGTTTTATGAGGGTGGGGGGAGCGACACTCAAGCGGGGGTGGCTTGTGCCATGGGGGACCCTCCATGGGCTGAGGGGCCCCAACCCCCAGCCTGCAAGGAGGCTGCTAGGTTTTACTGGCCGGCCTTCTCAGCTGCCAAAGTGCCTGTCCGCCATTGGTAATGTAGCAGCAGCGGCGGCGGCTGGAGGTCCTTAAGTGGCAGTTAATTGGCCTGGGGCAGGTGGTCTGTTGTCCCCTCCCCGCCACTCGTGAAATTGCAGCAGTGGCGGGAAGGCCTGATCTTGGCCAGTAAGGCAGTAGTGTGACCAGCATTGGTATCTGCATCATTGAGCTAGGAAAGGGAAATTAAATATCCAACAGTCCCGCTGAATAACACTTTCCAATCATTCCTTATGGAAAACGCGCTCATCTGCAACTTGGGTGAGAACCGATTGGGGTTAACAGAGAGCTGCACATGACTGAATAAATATTTGGGTTTACTCGGAGAGCAGCACTTGGAGTGGTACCAAAAAGCTCTGGAGGGTTGGACAATTAAAGCTTTTAAGAATAAGATTGATAGATTTTTGTTAGGTAATGGTATTGAGGGTTGTGGAGCAAAGGTGGCTAAATGTGGTTGAGATAGAGAGCAGCCATGATCCAATGGAGTGGTGTAGCATACTCAAGGGACTGAATGGCCTATTCCTGTTCCTAGGAGTGCAAGAATCAAGGCTTTCAGGGAGGAGAGCATTATAACTTTAATAACAGCCGGATTATATACACATGTTGTTTGAAAATGTGGTACCACAAAATACATTTTCATTCAAACTACCTCTGACTGATCATCCTTTTTGAGTCACAGTAACTTAGTCTGTGGAGGATCATGGGCACAGAATTATTTGTTATACAACCTGATCCATGTTTTGCAAAAACTGAAACATATATATGTATAATTGGTGATTCTAAAGCTGCTATACTGTACTTTCAATGTATTATTTTGTTCAGCTTTCAGGCAAAATTTTTCTACATTTGCCAGATCGCCTATTGGCTCCACGCATTACCAGAACTCTATTTTCAAAAAGTTAGAAAGGTAATTATATACACATTTTTTTGTTATTTACACTATTGAGCATTATATTAACATCTAAAACCAATTGTAATGGTAGAAGTGGCAAATTGTGCAAAAAAAAAAGTGCCATTATTGGAAACTAAATATTTGAGTGGTTCAGTAACCTTTAAGATTGTGCAGTGCTTGGATGTCTGACTCAAACCCTCTGAGGAACTGCTGTTCCTTTAATATTCAAAAAGGATGTTGAATTGTATGTGAATTCTGTTGAAACCACTGTCCAATTCCTTGCTATTGTGTAATTTCTTCCTCTCTCCATAAATGTTGCAGAACCCACGTGTGTGTGTATATATATTAAATGCCAGTCAGTGGTGTGACTGCTTCTGAAGTTGTGTATCCATTTTGCTGCTTATGCAGAGCTTTTTACACTACTTACTTCCTTATCAAAACTACCTCCCTTGTTTTGTGCACCAAGTTGTTATTCGATTTTGCTAGTTTCAACTGCCACCTTTTGAATTTTACTTTCTGTCTCTCACTCCCCTTGATTTATCTGCCCTTTAACCTCACGCATAACATCAACTTCTGAACTCAAACTCATGGCCAGTCCTTTGATCTCACCATCTCACACATTGTTGTGAATATTTGCGACCACCTTGCTTCCTTTACCATTCCTTTCTCACTGCCTATTTTCGACTCCACAGTTGTTACCCTTTTTTTTAAAAAAAAGGGTTAAGTTATTTTCCCAAGCCTGTCCATAATTTGATCTCTAAACTTCAATTAACTCCCTCCTCTGGCTTTCAACGATCAATGCCGCTGTTGATCTGCAAAAGAATCTTTCACTTTTATTGTCCATCTACAATCTAGTTTACTAGATTGATACCTGGAATGAGTGAGTTGTCTTATGAGGAAAGGTTGGACAGACTGAGCTTGTTTTCACTGGAGTTTGGAAGAGTGAGGGGAGATTTGATTGAAGTATACAAGATCCTGAACAGTCCTAACAAGGTGGATGTGGAAAGGATGTTTCCTGTTGTGGGGGAGTCCAGAACTAGGAGGCACTGTTTTAAAATTAGGGGTCGCCTTTTTAGGACCAAGATGAGGAGAATTTTTTTCTCTCAAAGGGTTGTGCAACTTTATGACTCTCTGCCTCAGAAGGTGGTGGAGGCAGCGTCATTGAATAATTTTAAGGCGGGCGTGGAGATTCTTGTTAGGCAAGGGAATCTGGAATTAAAAAGTTAGTCTAATGATGGCCATGAAACCATTGTCCATTGTTGTAAAAACCCATCTGGTTCACTAATGTCCTTTCGGGAAGGAAATCTGCTGTCCTTACCTGGTCTGGCCTACATGTGACTCCAGATCCGCAGCAATGTGATTGACTCTTACATGCCCTCTGAAATGGCCTAACAAGCCACTCAGTTGTATCGAACTGCTACGAAGTCAATAAAAAGGAATGAAACCGGACAGACCACCCGGCATCGACCTAGGCACTGGAAACGACAATGGCAAACCCAGCCCTGTCGACCCTGCAAAGTCCTCCTTACTAACATCTGGAGGCTTGTGCTAAAGGTGGGAGAGCTGTCCCACAGACTAGTCAAGCAACAGCCTGACATAGTCATACTCCAGGAATCATACCTGACAGACAATGTCTCAGACTCTGCCATCACCATCCCCGGGTATGTCCTGTCCCACCGGCAGGACAGACCCAGCAGAGGTGGCGGCACAGTGGTATACAATAGGGAGGGAGTTGCCCTGGGAGTCCTCAACATCGACTGTGGATCCCATGAAGTCCCATGGCATCAGGTCAAACATGGACAAGGAAACCTCCAGCTAATTACCACCTACCACCCTCCCTCAGCTGATGACTCAGTACTCCTCCATGTTGAACAGCACTTGGAGGAAGCATTGAGGGTGGCAAGGGCACAGAATGTACTCTGGGTGGGGGATCTCACTGTCCATCACCAAGAGTGGCTCGGTAGCACCACTACTGACCGAGCTGGCCGAGTCCTAAAGGACATATCTGCTAGACTGGGTCTGCGGCAGGTGGTGAGGGAACCAACAAGAGGGGAAAACATACTTGTCCTCGTCCTCACCAATCTGCCTGCCGCAGTTGCATCTGTCCATGACAGTATTGGTAGGAGTGACCACCGCATAGTCCTTGTGGAGACGAAGTCCCGCCTTCACTTTGAGGATACCCTCCTTCATGTTGTGTGGCACTACCACCGTGCTAAATGGGATAGATTTCGAATAGATCTGGCAGTGCAAAACTGTGCATCCATGAGGCGCTGTGGGCCATCAGCAGCAGCAGAATTGTACTCGACCACAATCTGTAACCTCATGGCCCGGCATATCCCCCACTCTACCATTACCATCAAGCCAGGAGACCAACCCTGGTTCAATGAAGAGTGTAGGAGGGCATGCCAGGAACAGCACCAGGCATACTTCAAAATGAGGTGTCAACCTGGTGAAGCTACAACACAGGACTATCTGCGTGCCAAACTGCATAAGCAGCATGCGATAGACTGAGCTAAGTGATCCCATAACCAACGGATCCGATCGAAGCTCTGCAGTCCTGCCACATCCAGCCGTGAATGGTGGTGGACAATTAAACAACTAACGGAGGAGGTGGCTCCACAAATATCCCCATCCTCAATGACTGGGGAGCCCAGCACATCAGTGCAAAAGATGAGGCTGAAGCATTTGCAACAATCTTCAGCCAGAAGTGCCGAGTTGATGATCCATCTCGGCCTCCTCCTGAAGTCCCCAGCATCACAGATGCCAGACTTCAGCCAATTCGATTCACTTTGCGTGATATCGACTGAAGGCACTGGATACTGCAAAGGCTATGGGCCCTGACAATATTCCGGCAATAGTACTGAAGACCTGTGCTCCAGAACTTGCCGCACCCTTAGCCAAGCTGTTCCAGTACAGCTACAACACTGGCATCTACCTTGCAATGTGGAAAATTGCCCAGATATGTCCTGTACACAAAAAGCAGGACAGGTCCAACCAGGCCAATTACCGCCCCATTAGCCTACTCTCAATCATCAGTAAAGTGATGGAAGGTGTCATCAACAGTGCCATCAAGCGGCACTTGCTTAGCGATAACCTGCTCAGTGATGCTCAGTTTGGGTTCCGCCAGGGCCACTCTGCTCCTGACCTCATTACAGCCTTGGTTCAAACATGGACAAAAGAGCTGAACTCGAGAGATGAGGTGAGAGTGACTGCCCTTGACATCAAGGCAGCCTTTGACTGAGTTTGGCTTCAAGGAGCCCAACAAAACTGGAGTAATGGGAATCGGGGAAAACCTTCCGCTGATTGGAGTCATACCTAACGCAAAGGAAGATGGTTGTGGTTGCTGGAGGTCAATCATCTCAGTTCCTCAGAGTAGTGTCCTAGGCCCAACCATCTTCAGCTGCTTCATCAATGACCTTCCTTCAATCATAAGGTCAGAAGCGGGGATGTTCGCTGATGATTGCACAATGTTCAGCACCATTTGTGACTCCTCAGATACTGAATCAATCCGTGTAGAAATGCAGCAAGGCTTGGACGATATCCAGGCTTGGGCTGATAAGTGGCAAGTAACATTCGCGCCACACAAGTGCCAGGCAATGACCATCTCCAACAAGAGAGAATCTAACCATCTCCCCTTGACATTCAATGGCATTATCATTGCTGAATCCCCCACTATCAAGATCCTAGGGGCTACCATTGACCAGAAACTGAACTGGAGTGGCCATATAAATACCGTGGCTACAAGAGCAGGTCAGAGGCTAGGAATCCTGTGGCGAGTAACTCACCTCCTGACTCCCCAAAGCCTTTCCACCATCTACAAGGCATAAGTCAGGAGTGTGATGGAATACTCTCCACTTGCCTGGATGGGTGCAGCTCCAACAACACTCAAGAAGCTCGACACCATCCAGGACAAAGCAGCCCACTTGATTGGCACCCCATCTACAAACATTCACTCCCTCCACCACTGATGCACAGTGGCACCAGTGTGGACCATCTACAAGATGCACGGCAGCAATGCACCAAGGCTCCTTGGACAGAACCTTCCAAACCTGCGACCTCTACCAACTAGAAGGACAAGGGCAGCAAATGCATGGGAACACCACCACCTGCACTTCTGCTCCAAGTCACACACCATCCTGACTTGGAACTATATCGCCGTTCCTTCACTGTCGCTGGGTCAAAATCCTGGAACTCCCTTGCTGACAGCACTGTGGGTGTACCTCCCTCACATGGACTGCAGCGGTTCAAGAAGGCAGTTCACCACCACCTTCTCAAGGTCAATTAGGGATGGGCAATAAATGCTGGCCTGGCCAGCGATGCCCACAGCCCATGAATGAATAAAAAAAGAAAAAAAATGTTATTGGGGGTACATGGGAGTGTAGAATTCGAGACACACAGATCAGCCATGATCTTATTGAGTGGTGGAGCAGATTAGAGGGGCCGAAAGGCCTACTTCTGCTCCTAATACGTATGTACTTCTGCTTTCAATACCCTTATCCTGATCAAGACACTGACCAGGGTCAGGTACCACATGTATGCTGATGACATTCATTTTTGCCTCTCCATCACTTCCCTCACACTTAAACTGAACCAGATTATGTATAACCTCAGTTTTCTGTTTAAGCCAGTAGTGAGCTTCAAGTATCAGATTCTATTACCTACCAATGCCGTTTGCTTTCAACTTCACAACATTGCCCATATATACCCTTGTCAGGAAAACCCTAGATGTCAAATGGGAAATATTAATTTGTCGGTTGGAAACTTGCATTAGACTTTAATTTTTTAAAAACCTTACAGTAACTTTTTAAAAATAACTAGCAGCCAAGATGGCCACTGGCATTTATATCCGAAATACCAGGAGATTGAACTGGAAACAAAAGGTCTAATAAGAAGCCCAGCCAGAACAAGTAACTGAGTAGATTAGCCAGATCACCCTCGTTAATGGGACATTCCAAACCTACTTGAAGCATTCAGAAAAGAAGATATTCCTTCAGGGTGTAAACACTGCCAACCCCACATAAGAGAAGTTTTGGGTTTTATACTTTGGACCTCATTAAAAACAAAGGAGAGTGAGAGAATGATGTGACTGTCTGTTCATCTCTGAAGAAACTGGATGTTTTGTTACACAGACAAGCAGTAACTGAGTGTACAGCAGCACAGAAGGCTGCTGCCCCTCTTTCGCTCTTGTTCTCTCTCCTCCAGAAAACATCAAGTGAAATCCGTCTGCGACTGGGAGATCCTCCAAGCCAACAGCTTCCTACAGCCAGCAACCAGGGGAAGAGAGCCAACTACAGATACTTTGCCTTCAGGAAAACCCTGAGCAAAGCAAGCCAGCCAAAGTGCACTTTGACCAACCAAGAACTTCAAGAATACAGCTTCAGCCGAGGACTACTGGGTCACCCACTTTACAGACTGTATTTAAGTTCCATTTATTCTGGACTTTAATCTAACCACCAAATCTATTTTCCCTCCTGTATTCTACATGTGTGTGTGATTCTCGTGTGAACGTGTAGGGTATTTTAAAATCAGGTTAAAGTGTTAAGTATAGTAAACTTAACTCTCTCTTGTTTAAACTCAAGAAAGCCTATCCGATTGGTTCTTTTGCAATCACAGAGGTGGTAAGCAAAACTACTGTTTAAAAGGAATAAACCCTGTTTCGGTCAAATAAGAGGAAGGAGCAGGAGGGGAGCCTGAGGCTCCCTCCTCACTTGGCCATAACAGAAATTTGGGGGCTATAGTCTGGGACTGTAACCCAACAACAAACGAGAAATTGGAAGTGGAAAACCAAATT
Organism: Heterodontus francisci; assembly: GCF_036365525.1. NCBI lineage: Eukaryota > Metazoa > Chordata > Chondrichthyes > Heterodontiformes > Heterodontidae > Heterodontus > Heterodontus francisci. Next base: position 82,653,613 of record NC_090386.1, read on the forward strand.
GATCCCAACTTCAATACAGGTTTTCTTGTGGTTTTTGCTGCTAGAATACTAACATGTCCACATCCGAGGCCAGTACCTGCCCAAGTATAATAAACTTGGCTCTTCCTTGTTTAAACTCAAGAAAAGCTGCCAGGGCGAAGTAACTTGGGATAGGTTTAAGGCCCCACCTATTGAAGAGTTGAGGAATGTGGCTAGGCAGTTAGGGATTACTTTCCTTGCAAAAGCCAAGAAATCCAAAATCCTAAGACTTCTGGCCAACCATTTTTCACTTGAACCTGAAGATTCAGACACCGGGTTAGAGTCAGAAACAGACAGGATAATGTTAGCAAAAATGCAATTAGAACAGAGGAAACTCGAATTGGAATTCCAGAGAGAGAAAGAGCAGAGAGAGTATCAAGAAAGGAGAGAACTTTCCAGAAGGAGAAGGAGGGAAGAGAGCTAAGGCAGCTTGAATTAACTAGGGCGATACAATACCACCAGTGGAAGCATGGTTAGTGAGGAACTACCCTTAGCTCAGGGCCATGTGCTGAGCTCTTAAAGTTCTCTCGGTTGATTTCAAAGTTCAGTGAGGGAGATGTGGAAGCATTTTTCGTCACTTTCGAAAAGCTTGCGAGACAGCTGAATTGGCCAGCCAACAACACCCAGTTGTTACAAAGCACGCTGACAGGAAAAGCCCATGAGGTTTATTCACTGTTGCCAGATGAAAGCTCATCATATCATGAGATGACTAAAAATGCTATTCTTGGGGCATATGAGCTAGTCCCTGCAGCGTATGGCCAGAAATTCTGAACCCTCCGAAAGCAGCCTGAAGCAAACTTACCTGAAGTTTGAAAGAGTTGAGCAGATTGCTTTAGACCAGTGGATAAGAGACTTAAGGTACAGCCCACATATGAAAACCTCAGAAGAACTCTTCTCAGAGTTTTAAAACTCACTTCCCCTTTTTATTAAAACCCACCTAGGGGAACAAAAGGTTCACACTGCCAGGCAGGCTGACGTTCTGGCTGATGAACTTACCCTCGTACATAAGTCGGTACCCCAAGGAAAGCTCTTCCCTAGTCACCCCCACAAACCCAAATAGGATGAAAGGTGGGAAGGTGGTAGGAGCGCAAGCAGCCCTGGACGAAAAAGGAAAGCTGGACACACCAGGGGCCCTCCTCAAGCCAAAAAAGATGGTGCTGAGAGCAGGAGTGAGACCCGAAGACCTGTGTGTTTCCACTGTAACAAGGCAGGCCGCCTCCGAGCTGACTGCTGGAAATTACGGGGGAAACTTGTGGGATTAATCAGGGCACATCAGACCAGTGCAGGTGAAGGGGCCCTGATGGAAAGCACAGCAAAACAGGCTGTGCCTTTAAACTGCAGCAGCAGGACCCAGTAAACGACTGCTGTGGGTGTGGGAAAATTTAACAAAATCCCTTAAGGTTATCAGGATTTTGTACCCCAAGGGAGAGTAACCCCCATACCACTCGAGTGAGGCAAGCAAGCCCATAGTCATACTCTGATATAGGGCAACCAGATCCCTTCTGCTGGGAAAAGGCATGACCTTTCCCCAAGAGAGTGCAGTGAATGGTATCGGAGGGTGGTGTATGCCCATAACCTTTATATCGGGGACCGGTGACCATGGGGATTGTCCCTAGTTTGCCTGTGGACGGGGTCGACCTGCTCCTGGGTAATGATCTGGCAGGGGCGAAGTTGATGGCTTCCCAGTAGTTTTAGAGAGACTGAAAGAGGTTAGGGAGACAGAGCAGTTGCAGGAAAAGGACCCCGGCATTTTCCCTGACTGTGTGGTGACTTGGTCCATGGCCAAACAAGCTCCAACAGAGGAGGCTGAACTGGCACTGCAGACAGATGACCCTACTGT